>NC_132881.1:42124200-42274200 GCF_030463535.1 Salminus brasiliensis
TGAAGGAAGGAGGAAACCCACACAAGGAGAACACACATAACTCCTCACAGACACTGACCTGAGTGAGGCTTGAACCCACATCCCCAGGCCCCGGGAGGTGTGCAGCATACACACCGCTACTACACAACTACTTCAGCACCGTGCTGTATGTGTGTCCAACTGTTCCTGTGATCATAAGGACACACAAAGACAAAACAGTATGACTGGTTGTAAATACAGCAGCTCTCAGCCTGACCCAACTCTAACCTAAACCCCCCTTTGACCTCTTACAGGGATCCTAATAAAATATGCAGCAAATAAATAAATTCACACATCAACCAATGACCTGTTCAATCAGTCAAATGCTCTCACAACATCAAGCACTGCACAAAGTTGTGTGTAAGCGTGCAAGTCGTACGCCATCTAGTGTCAGACATAAGAAAACCGTCTTCTCCATTTGTGTTGGACTCAGATGGAATTTGGCCTCCACCTTTAACCCATCTGTGCAGTGAACACACACATCACTGTTGTGCATCAATTGTATGGTAGTTGTTAGTGTTCTACTAACTGTAGTCTGCCACAACATTATAACCACTGGCAGGTGAAGTAAATAACATGATCTCATTGACCTTAACAGTTCTTAAAGGTCAAACTGCGATGGCTAGACGACTGGGTCAGAAAATCTCCAGAACATCAGGCATCAGGTCTTGTGGGGTGTCCCCAGTATGCAGCGGTCAGTTCTAACAAAAATGCTCCAAGGAAGGACAAGAAAGGAGTGCTCCCTCATACAATTGATGTGATCCATGGAGGCCCCACCTCACAACTTACTGGATTTAAAGGATCTGCTGACAATATCTTGGTGATGGACACCACAGAACGCCTTCAGAGGTCGTCTGGAGTCCATACCTCGACTGGTTGTATATTATAAAAATGGACGTTTATGTAGGATAGTGCTTTATTTTAGGTAGCTGCACAACTTGGTGGGTGACACTACCACCGCCACATTGGAGATCAGAGTTTGACTTCCTTCCTTGAGGTTAATTTCCATTCACATTTAATTCCTTGCTCCCCACAATGCCTATACACAGGCCAGCAGAACCAAATATACACAATATTGGCAAAAGTATTGGGACACCTGCTCACTCACTGTTTCTTCTGAAATCAAGAATATTGAAAAAGAGTTATCTTGCTTTTCGTCTCTACTGTCCAAAGAAGGCGGCTTTCTACTAGATTCTGGAGCATTGCTGTGAGGATTTGATTGCATTAGTGAGGTCAGAATGTTGATGAGGGTCAGGAGGTTGGGTGATCATGGTGAAGCACCATCATTCCAGAGAACACAGTTAGTTCCACTGCTCCACGGCTCAATGCTGGGGGGCTTTATACCCCTCTAGCCCACACCTGGCATTAGGCAGCATGGTGCCAATAGGTTCGTATGTCCTATTCTATTGGCAGTGGTAGGGACTTAGACAAGCTGTGGATGTGCATTTGCACATGTGTGTCAGCAATGGGTACAACATGTAGTGTATTTCTCCTGAATAACTGTGGTCTAATAGGAATGTTAAGTAAATTAGTCCCACAGGTGCTATTCCTTGGCCTGTGGCAGGATTCAGGGTCACATCTTCTAATGCTTAGTTTACTTTCTCTGAAGCAGCAGCAGTGTGTTGAATGTGACACCAGGGTGATGTGTATGTGTGTGTGTGAGTATTCAGTAAACTCTCGAACTCTGTAAGTTATGAAATACTGGCACGGGTGTGGAGCATTCAACGGAAACGGTGCATCATACGAGCTTGTGTCCTCAAATGCCCTGCATGCTCAAAGGATGATTCCAGTTCTGAAAACTTGAAGCTCATGAATCAACAACATGACTCCAAACCACTGAACTCTGTCATTCTAAATCACAGTGCTGCAAATCTCTACAATCTAATTCAGTCATTTACATGTAACACACCTCCAAATACCGATTTTCAAAATGCAACACCCTGATTAACAACTAGTCCCACTCACACACTCAGTGGCATCTAGATGTTAGTTCAGGGGTTAGGCCTCTTTCATTCTAGACAAGTCACTGAAGTGAGACTAGCTAGTAATCAGGGTGTTGCATTTTCAAGACCAGTGTTTCTAGCTGTGATTTAGAATGATATCTGAGCAAGACCACATGGAACTGGGCTTAGAGTTGAGCAGTTTGGAGTCGATCTTCAAGTTTTCAGAGTGCATAGTTCCGTTTTGCATGCATGCAATGTGGCAAAAGCTAACTGTAATAGCTTCAATGCAAAACCCAGATTACCAGCAGTCTCTGTCGTACTGCACCGGTGCAAACTCAATTGAAAGAACACTTCAGGCTTTATTCAGTATTAAAGAGGCCTCAAGTGAGACCTCTACAGGTGGTGGACTGATTCGCCAGCAACCCACATGTTGTTGTGCTGTGCCGTCCACCATATTCACCATATTTCTAAATCCAAAAGAGGAATTTCAGTTATTTTCCGCAGCAGTGGAAAGTGTATGAAAGCAGACCCCATGAGTGCATGGCTCTACTCCAGGCAATGAAGAAGGAAGTGAGGGACAGGTTTTTTTTTTTTCCCTGCTGCTTGACCAGGGAGAAAATCACACCTGGTGTGGATGAGGTCCTCTGGCATTGCTCCGGATCAGAGGCAGGATGCAGGGTGATCTGCTGCAGCATGAATGAGACTAGTTGGTAATCAGGGTGTTGTATTTTGAAGGCCAGTTGTTGAAGGTTTAAGTTTTCAGAATTGTGCGTTTGTAGTTCCATTGTTGTGTTTAGGCAGTTTTCAGAGAAAACTAGAGAGTCTAGAGAGTCAAGAGGCTGAAGATTTACTTGTGTCTGTGCTGGACATGACCAAAACTGCCATGTACCAGACTGACGAAACAAATCTGTGAAGAGAAAAAGGGAACTCCTCAAACTGCTGACAAAACTAAACCTCTCTGAAACATGGTGTTGAGGGTTTGTCCAGCTACCAGTGGAACTGAATCACTCATAGTTATTGAAGAAATGACAGCCCACAACGACAGCAGGGGGAATTCTGAATCAGACCTGCTCAGACCCAAACAGAGGCCTCAGAACTCAGGAGGGTGCTGTGCCCTGCAGTAGGACACTGACCTGAAGTAAACTGCTGTAGGAACTACAGGGTTTTCTGGGGGAACCAAAAGGTGGAATGTTCTTAACTGGCCGGCCACCTTAACCACTTGTGTTTTTTTACTCACTGATGACAAAAAGCCCCTGAAACCATCCAACATAGCATAAATCCAGATATTTGCTATCAGCTATCAGCCATAACAATAATATTGTTGAGGTCCTCTCATGTCCTCTAAACATCTCTAACCTATCACAGCATGGACTCCACAAGACCTCTGAATATGTCCAGTAGTAGCTGATACCAAGACGCAAGCAGAAGATCCATTAAGTCCTGTAAGTTGCGAGGTGGGGCCACCATGGATCACATCAATTGTATCAGTGAGCCGTGGACACCCATAACCCTGCTTGAAGCGCTTTTATTAGGAACACCCGACAATACCTGCCTGATGTTTTGGAGATGTTCTGACCCAGTCATCTAACCATTACATGTATACCCTACCCCTTGACAGGGGCCACTGTAGCTAGACAGACCCGGATCAGAGGCAGGATGCAGGGTGATCTGTTGCAACATGAGTGAGACTAGTTGGTAATCAGGGTGTTGTATTTTGAAGGCCAGTGTTCTTAGGTGCCCAGCATCATTGAGCAAAGCCTTTAGTACAGCATGACTAAGCATAATGTGTATCTTTTTTTTTTTTTTAAATAGATTTTATCCGATTTTTCTCTTTTATTTACACCCGCCAATTACCCAACACTAGTGAGGGCGGGGCAACACGCGTGATCCAACGCTTGTACAGTCAAGCCATTCATTTTCTGAACTGCCGCCGATGCAACATCACCGGGTAACCAACGCACCTGGGGGAAGTGCCGCATACCCACCACCCCATTTCGCGGATGCCAACAACATCAGATAGTCATATCACCGTCGTACACACATACTACTTGTTGTCACAACCCAGCCAGTGAAGGATATACAGGCCACAAGCCAAGAGGAAAGTGGTATTACATTTTTATTCTCAGTTCAACAGTAAACATGCTCTTAAAACACACCTAGAAAAGGACTGAACACCTAAAGGACGGAACGAGCGTTTTTACAGTGTTGTTCCAAGGCTTTGAGTGTTCTGCCACATTAACGTTTAGCTAAAGTTTAGTGAGTCACAGTCCGAAATACACACTTTTTCTCAAACGGATAAAGTACAACAACAGTCAGAGAAGACGTACAGAACAATGTTACTCACAGCCTGACTGAAGTAAAGTAGGTAAGTCCTGTTTTTTGTTAGGTCAGTTGAAGACGTTTAGCTCCTAATCATGGCCTTTGTGGTGTGAAATGTCAGGAACAGGCCTGAAAAAAAAAAAACTCCCAAAACTCCCCAATAACAACAACAACGCTCCAAAGGCAGCTCGAAGCTAGATCTTTCGGAGACCAAACCAAAGTTAGAGCATTTGTCCTCACACTTAAAAATATAGGTGCTACAAAGGATTCTTTGAGTGATACTATTGAACAGTGGTCCCCAACCCTGGTCCTGGAGGATGCCCTGTCCTGCACATTTAGTGTTTACCCTGCTCCCAACAAACCTGGTCCAGCTAATTCTCATTAAAAAGCCCTTCCTGAGACGAAGGTGGTGTGCTGGAGCAGGAAAGCACTGAAATGTGCAGAGCAGAAGGTCCCCCAGGGTGTTTGGAACCACTGCAACAGAACCATCATCATCTTCTCCCACTGAAGTAATAGGCTCACTGAAATTATGGGCTCATTTATTGCACGCAAGCGACTCCCACCATCACCTCGGTAAATTAGTCATTTTCTCAGGATGAGATGGACACCAGTCATGTGTGAGATCATGCCTATAAGCTCACACTCCCCAGTTTCATTCTTCATCCCTCCATCAGCAGCTGCAGGCCCATTTCTCCTGCTTCTCTCTCTCCACTTTGGCTTTTGCAGGTAGTTTAAAGCTTCCAGCCACTGAAGGTCCTTTCCTTCTCAACCGCCCCTGTCTCTTTAGCCGGTGGGCCAGCGTCATGAAGATGGCGTCCACCTGCTGTTTACCATCCCCTTTAGCCGAGCACAGGTAGAAAGGCATCCCATGGACGTCAGCTAAGCGCCTTGCCTGCTCCAGGGTCATGGAGGAGGCCGAAGAGGCAGTCAGATCGGCCTTGTTGCCGACGAGGACTCGAGGCACGTCATGTCCGAGCGAGTGCTGCCGACATTCCTCCATCCACACAGGCAGGCTGCGGAACGTAGCCGTGTTGGTGACGTCGTAGACGAAGAGGATGGCGTGAACGTCGCGGTAGTAGTGCTGCACCATGCTTTTACGGAAGCGCTCCTGACCTGCCGTGTCCCATAACTGCAACTGGACAGAGAGCAAAGAAAGGAAATCACATGATTTGTTTGGGATGGGTATAGGTTCTTTATGAACGGTACCAGTCAAAAGTTTGGACACACCTGCTTAATTGTGTGCCAATAATTATTTTAAAAACAAAACAATTATCCAAACGCTAGCGTCAGGAGGACACTTGTGATACATGGGTATCCACTGTAGTTAGGATGTCATGGCTGTCCCCACCCTTGCAGTTGTATCACACGTTTTTAAGATAAATGATTCAACCAGGTGTGTCCAAACTTTTGACTGGGACAATACATACATGAAATTCTTTTGGTCTTTTGGTGAAAGAAGTACATTAAGAAATAAGGAGTTAATACTGCAAAGGCTCCCCCCTACAGCGTCACCGCTTCAGTTTAGCTCTCAGGTTCAGATTATTCTGCTACTACCCGTCAAATCATTCAGCTCCAATAAAGCAGCTGTTTGGCTTATTTTACACAGCAGGTGCATTCTGTAGATGTCAGAACGAGACCGCATTTAGGTTTTTAATTAAAACTGAAATAATTTAAAATTAAAATTAAATTAGTAGCTAACTAAATAAGACCAAACAACCAAAAAAAAATTACAAATAAATAAGTTACAAAGAGATCAGGTAAAAATGGATCTTGTCCAAACAAGCAGAAAACAACCCAACCAAGTTGACCACACTGAGTGTCCTCAGACAACCGCAAGATAACAAAACATCAAGAAATGAATTGTGTTTTTGAGATTCCCATCACTACCACTGTAAATGACTCACTCCTAATGGCTGTTTACATCTAAACCCCTGAATTGTGCAGAAATATGCATAATTTAATACCAAAGGATCTCACAGATGCTTTTTTTAACATATACTTACTGTCACGCCAAAAAATTCTCTCTCCATTTTTTTTGCCATTTTTCACTTTTTTGACTGGCCTTTGTTCTTAACTCCAAATTTCATGAGGAAATAGAATGTTTTTGTCCTACTGTAAAGCTGCTACTTTGGAGATAGGAGGTTTTTGCGTGACATTGCGAGAACCCTTTTTGCTTTAAATTTGCTTTAACATAACAAAAATGTTCCTTCACTCCAGGAAAAAATGAGAGGCATTCAGGACAACATTGGATAAAATTGAGGAGCTGTTAGGATCACGCTTGCCAGTGACTAAGTAAGTCAGTGGGGCTATTAATGACAGGGTTGTGGGTTTGATACCTGGGATCTGCATTCTGCCACTGTTGGGCCCTTGAGCAAGGCCCTTCAGCCTCTCTGCCTCCCAGGTGCTGCAGCGATTGCTGCCTACTGCTCTGGGCATGTGTGCTCACTGTCACTGTGTGTTTCATTGACCAAACAGTGACACAATTACATACTATGTGTGTGTGTGTGTGTGTGTGTGTGTGTGTGTGTGTGTGTGTGTGTGTGTGTGTGTGTTCACTGCAAAGATGGGTTAAAATTGGAGACCAAACTTCATCTGTGTCCAACACAAATGGTGAATATGGTTGTCAGTCTAGCAAAAGCAGTGGTCTTTAACCCTTCTCACTGAGGTCTACCTTCCTGGATCGAATTCTAATCCAGCTAGATCCAACTAATTGCTTGAGAAGTCATTGATTGGCTGAGGGGTATAAAGCCCCCCAGAATTGAGGAGCTGTGGAGCAGTGGAAACGGGTTTTCTGGAATGATGGATGATGCTCAGAACTGTGTAAGATTGACATTTGGGATGAGTTGGGGGGTTGGGGATGAGTTGGGGGGGGCGATCATCCAACATCCAGCGAAAGCTGAAATAGAGCTCCACACAGAGACTTTACTGCTATCTGCAAAACCCACTCGCATGACCAGCCACACACTCCGGTCACAAGCTCAGTTCTGGCTCCATCTGCTTAGGCAACAGCAGATTCACCTCAGGCCAATCTGAGTGAAAGAAAGGCAGACTTTGTCTGAACCACTCTTTAACGGTTCTATAGAAAAATGAAGACCTTTTAGAGACAAGACTCCTGATTCACGTCTGCTACAGCAGACAGCTTTCCACCACAACATAAAGATTCAGTTCCTCCTTTTGAAGGCCACAAAACCCCCTCAAAACAAAGAGATTAGTTTCTGTTTCTTATTGCTACCTTTAAAAGTACATCGGAAAGACCCTAAAACACAAAACAAAACATGCAATTAATTCTCTCTGGTGAACACACACTGTGGTACAGCAGAACCTGGAAATCCCAGGGGCTGTGTCTTAAGAAAGGTCGTCTATTTTCAGCCGGTCAGTCCAAATCCCAATTTTCTGGCTAGAATCTAGAACGTATCCAGATTGATTTTGATAGACTGGACTGGAAAGAACCACATGCAATCTGGACCCAAACCACATCAGATCCAGTCGATTTCTACAGATGCGTCTCAGTCTGGGAGCTCTGGCCGCTCAAAGCTCCAGGTTTTCCAAGTTACTAACAAAACGACGGACAACATCATGTCCAGCGCGACCTCCACCTCTCCTGCCTCCTCATATGAAAGCAGTACGTTAGCGCCTAAGTCCTTTCCACAGCAACCCATGCAGATAGGTTTGTGATGTCCAAACACGCGAATCTGATCTGAACACTTGCAAATAACAGTGTGGACGGTCATCTGACCAGATCTGACTCAAGAAACAAACCCCATATGCCTGCAGTCAGAATGTAGCCTTAGATGAGTGGTTCTCCATACAATACCATGCAAAATCTTAAGAATTAGAATTTTAGACACTTTTAGACTGTAAGTGTTGAGAAGGTCTGCCTCTAAAATGACCGGTTTAGACACTTACTTACCAGAATTAATGTCTAACTAAGCCAAATTAAAAATGAAGGTCGTTCTTCAAAGTACTCTTAATTTCTACAGAAGGAAAATAATAGATTTCCGATGCCATGCCACAGTTGTCATATTTTTTTCGTCAATACTATTTTTTTAACGATTAGTCTGGTTCTGATTTAACTTCATACTTAACTAAATTATACAAAATTAAAAAATGGGTCTTGCCTTTATGATCAGCTGCAAAATCAAGCATAGCAAAAGGCTGTTACAAACAGCCAAATAAGAAAACAGGGGTCATGGAAATTTTAAGAAAATAACTGAAAGAATATTCCTTTTTTTTTTTTTTTTGTTGCCAGAACTGTATTTCAGAACATGAATGAGCCCCTGATTTTTAACTCCTGGGCCCTTATTTAAAATCCAGGTGTAGTGTTGAGTGCTTGTCCAGCCTGACAATGGACCCCCCAGTCCGCTACAAGCAAGGCGGTGTTGTTACCCACTACGCTACACCAAACACTTACACACACATTTTAATATAAATAAGCTAGCACCAGACTGACAGGACAGGACAGGACAGGACAGGACAGGACAGGACAGGACAGGACAGGAGGAATTGATTAAGAGAATTTAAATGGACACATTAAGCTGTACAATTCTGCTGCTTTCACTTCTGCTTGAGTCGATTAAGCAATAGCAGAGTGGGGAATACAGGAGCATAAAAGCGTGCACTGTGGTCTTGTGTCCTGTATTACCCCTCCGCTGTTGTCAAGACTGTTAAGAGGCATCCAGTGCAGGTACTCACAAAGCTGCTTCCAATTCCACTTGGGAGATTTTCTGAGTTTTTGCCTGATCGTGACGATTTGATGTTCAGGCGATTGTCATTTCTTTGGCAAGACAAGACCATATTGACCATTTGTGACGAACACAGATGGAATTTGGCTTCCGCTTTTTCCCCCACCCGTGCACTGGACACAAACAAACACAGTGGACAGAGAGCACACATGCCCAGAGCAGTGAGCAGCCATTGCTGCGGCGCCTGAGGAGCAAAGAGGGTAAAGGGCCTTGCTCAAAGGCCCAACAGCGGCAACTTGCCGAGCCCGGGTATCAAACCCACAACCCTGTCATCAAAAGCCTGGAGCTCTAACCGCTGCCCCGTAAGCATTGTGATACTACATGCACTGAAGTCTACATGCACTTTACATAATTAGTAATTAGTAAAAGACAGAGACAAAAATAAAATAACGTAAGACATGAAGGATCAAAGACCCCCAGTGAGCAGCCAACGACAACAGTGGCAAGGAAAAACTCCCCCAGAGCTGGAGGAAGAAACCTTGGAAGGAACCAAGTCTCACAAGGGGGACCCGACCCGTCCTCCTCTAATCAGAACTATTTAAAGATTATTGATAAAAATTACCAAACTATCTATACTGTTGAACTGCTCTGATCATAATCATAACATACTAATCATGGTGTAGATAGTTAATAGTGGTGATAGTAATAGTGGCAGATAGTTAAGAGTCCATGTTCAGTAACTCCCACCCCTGGTCCTGAAGGACCACCTGCTCTGCACATGTTAGTGGTTTCCAGCTCTAACACACCACTTTTACCTTAGGAAGGGTGTGTGTGTTAATTAGCTGAACCAGGCGTGCTGGGAGCAGAGTAAACACTACAGTGTGCGGGGCAGGGGGCCCTCCAGCACCAGGGTTGGGAGGCACTGCTGCAGAGGATGAAGTACTCTGTACTTTACTGAAGTTGTCTTTGGTAACTGCTTTCACTTCTGCTTATTTTACTTGCCTACATGTGTTCAGGCTCCTGTATTTCCCTCTGCTGTTGTTGTCGAGAGTCTTAAAGAAGCTTTGTAGAGCTGCAGTATTTTAGTGGGCTGATTTCCCAGCTAATCTCCTGTGTTTATCCACTTGGTCTGAAAACCTGATTCTACACCTGCACTTCTAAGGTGGATTGTGAATAGAGGTCCAGAAATACACTCAAATGGTTCTTTGAGGGATCCCAACCACTTTTGGTACCATGAAGAACCATGTTTGTAACTGTGAAGAACCTTTTTTAAGAATATCCACTTAATGTAAAGGGTTTTTACCAATAGAAAGGTTCTTAGTTCTCATTTTTAGGAGTGTATTACAATCAGATCCGCACTGAATTAGCTTTCGTAGTCTCAGACTGATAACTAATTTGATTACACCCAACCAGAAGATGCCTATTGCAATGTCTTTGCCCATTTTGAAGCCCTGATGCCCACATTTTCAACAGTTATTGGAGCTCCTTTGACCTGGTAAATTAACCTGGCCATGGAAAAACTAAAAATCTACAGTTGGATTTTTCTAATGGAAATGACAAATAAGTGAGAAATTGATATGCAAACAATAATATGATGAAATTATAATTACACTTAAATGAATAAATGGATAACCCAACTTACTTTAATACAGTTTTACACAGGTTTAAAATAATACTAATAAACAACAGTATTTATGCATTATAATGTGCAGAAATGAGTCTCTGTTGGAGATAAGAACTTATCTACACCTTAAAAAAAAATCAACAACACATGTAACTTGACCAGGGGTGTCCAAACTTTTGCATGAGACTGTATTTATGATAATTAGGCTAAATTAGGCTTCATGCAACCTCCTTTGGGAGATGGTTTGGTTTGAGGCTACTTCTACAGCAGAACTGGAGCTCCCAGAACTTTACCTTCAGCTTCTCCCCCTCCACCTCCACCACCCTCTCTCGAAAGTCGACGCCGATGGTGGCCTCTGTTTTGCTGGGGAAGTTTCCTGTGCAGAAGCGGTGTGTGAGACAGGTCTTCCCCACTCCAGAGTCTCCCAACACGATCACTTTAACCGTACGACAGCTGAGGGAGTCCATCATCTCTGGAGGGCTGATCACACAACCACGACCAAACACACACACACACTACTACACGAGTCAGGCTACATCAGAGCCTCAGAGGAACTCAGCCCACGTCTCGCTGCTCTTGCTGCTCTTGCTGCTGCTGCTGCTGGAACGGGAACACAGGGTCTAATGAAGAGAGGAAGAGGAACCTGGGTTTATTAGCCAGCCTCCTGCTACTAAACACACACACACACAGTGATGGAAATGTCCGAGTTCATTTTCCACCACAGCTTTTTTTTTTTTTTTTTTTTGAGGGATGCTTTTTGTATTTCCAGTCCACCTTAAATGAGGCCTAGTAGCATATACAAGCCATTTAGAACGGGGTGACGTCACTGCACTAGTCTAGTGAGCACCATTTAAGGTGGAACGGACCATAGGAAATAGTGAACGAATTGAGGCAGTGTAAATAGCTAGAGATAGGGGGAAATTATTTTAAAAATTGTTGTCAACAGACTGACAGCTTTAGATTGAAGTTTTCTGACTTTTTACCCCAGTAAAGAAATTTACGCAAACTTCAACCAATTACATGTAGACAGGCATTCATAGTGGGGTTGGTGTGAATTGGTTCATTGAAAAGACAGAGACTGGCTGCTGATTTCCTTGGATGGATGGATGGATGGATACTTTATTGATCCAGACAGAAATTTAGCAGCCAGTAGCAATTACACAATTTAGCACAGTAATACAATACATGCATTTAAACCAACCAGAGATGAAAAGTCAGTGCAATTATAAAGGATAAGGAATTAATAATTTGCTGCAGGAGTGGGTACCAGTAGGTAAATGACAGTACTGAATAACTATGTGCATATAATTGGTATTTAAGTGAAGTAAAGTGTCAGTAGTGTCCAGGAGTGCAAATGTACAGGATTTACAGTAAAGTGTAAACAGTGCAGATTAAACCTAAGATTAAACATAAAAGACTCAGTCCTCATCCGTCCTCCTCCCTCTTTCGGCCCCAGTGGGAAATGATGACGAGGATGATGATGATGATGGAAACCAGGCTCAAACCATGGTTCAATTCTCCAGCCAGACAAGTTACACTACACACTACACCATTAAGAGACCATGTGCAAGACTCCTAATACTTTCAACTACCTGTGTAACATGATTAAAATTTAAGACCTCATTAACATCTGTTCACTTCGTCCATCTTGAGGATCAGGGTAATATATCCATCACACACAGTAGCTAAAATCTTATCAGGATACAATCCAGATGCCAGTCACATGAAGTCAGCCAAATTTCAGAAACGTCATGTCTACAAAACCTTCTTCTTCTAGTCTTCTAAATCCTTGTACATTGACTTCCATGAAAAGTTAAAGTTTTAACCTACTCCTGTGAAGCTGCCATTTTGGAGATATTTAGTTGTATTTGCATTACTGCGGCAATATGTCATGTTAGTGTTAACATATGGGTACATCTGAAAATTTACAACATCCTTCATGTACCTCAAATGCAAAAACAAAATAGGTTTTAGCTCAAACAGGGTCAAAAGGTCAACATGAAAATTTAAAGAAATCACCAAATGTTCACCACACTAATCAAGCTGATCAGCCTAGATGTGTTTACTTCTTTAAAGCTGTTAGACTAGTGGACCTAAATACCTGAAGTCCATCATTTAATTATATTACCTTCCTAGACTACAAAACTAAAGCTCACTAAAGACACAGAACATGTCTTGGTGGGGCCCAAACTTTGCATAAGACTGAGTATATTGCTGTTGTCCAATGAAAAACATGGTTTTAGTTTTGTCCATTTGAACCCACAACTCTGCATGAATGGACCAATAGAAATGCTCTATATTATTTGGAATAAGCTCTTACACTGACTTCCATTCAACATTAAGATCATTTTTGCCTTCTCCTGTAAAGTCCCCTTTTTGGAGATATATGTTTTTCATTGGACAGTGATGATATACACTCATTGAGCACTTAATTATTATAATTGCTGAGTAGGGCTTCCTTTTGCTCTCAGCCTCAGTTCTTCATGGCATAGAATCAAGACGATTGTATCTCACAAGCCCTGCAGATTGTTCAGGAGCAGTTCCATGCTGCGGATCTCCCATTCTACAGCATCCCCAAGATCATCCTGGGAAGAACCCTGAAGAACACTGAACTCACTGGCATGCTCATGAAACCAGTTTGAGACTACTTTTGCTTCGTGACATGGTGTGCTATGCTGGAAGCGAAACAGTCATATACAGCAATGATCTGATACTGATTGGTATTAAAAGACCCAAAGTATGTCAATAACATTTCTCACACCTCCAACCTGAAGCATGTTGGGTCAATGGATCTTGCTGTTGGCACCAAATTCTGACCCTACCATCAGCCAAAATCCCGGTCCATCAGACCAGGCTACATTCTTCTATTCCTCAACTGCCCAGTTTGGGTGAGCCTGTGCCCACTGCAGCCTCAGCTCTCTGTTCTTGGCTGACAGAAGTTGAACTTCTGCAACTTATCCAGAATGCAGCGGCACGGGTCGTCTTCAGTGTCCCTAAATTCAGCCATGTCACTCCTCTGCTGTGTTCTCTCTTCACTGGCTTCCTGTAGCTGCTGCTATCATCAGATTCAGAACCCTGACTCTGGCCTACAAAGCTACGAACGGACCCCTCCGTACTTGATGGCAATGGCCAAATCCAATCCGCACAAAGAGCCCTTCGAGCTTCAAGTACGGCTCGGCTCGACCCGCCATCCCTCAAAATCCACGGAAGACAATCTTTGAATTATTAGTCTATTCAAACTAGCTGAGGTTTTTCTTGGGTAAATAGCAAAGCACTTTTGTAAGGCGCTCTGGATAAGAGCTTCTGCTAAATGCCTTAAATATAAATTTAACTTGTTGTAGTCTTCTACTTTCAGAGTCCAGCCTCCTTGAGATTTGATGTGTTGCTCATTCTGAGAGGCTTTTCTGCTCACCACAATTGTACAGAGTGATCCTCCAGAGTCCAGCCTGTCAGACCATTATCTGTTGACCTCTCTCATCAACAAGGCATTTCCATCTTCAGAACTGCTGTTACTGGATGTTTTCTCTTTGTCTGGAGTAAACTCCAAAGACCATTGTATTGACAGTCCCAAGAGATCAAACCAGCCACACTCAAACAATCATGCCACGCTCAAAATCACAGACAAGGTCAATATAAACATTATCTGCTGCTGCTCTGCCGCCACACACTTGTCTAGTCTGAGAACTGCATTAAGTGGGTATACACGTGTTCAGAGCTCTGTCTGGGCAGCCGGCAGCAGCAGTGCGAACAGTCTCAGAAGGTAAATAAAGGAGTTGAGGTTCTGCAGTGTGGAGCTATTTTACAGTGGAACATGAAAACAGACCATAATATCTGACCCTTTATAAAACTCACTGAAACGCTCCGTTTTACCAGCGGGAGAACCGGGAGAACCGCTGGCCTTTCTCTGTTTATAAACCAGCACTAAAGAACCCATTCAGAACCGAGTGGAGGCTAACGCTAATGCTAACACACACACATGCTATAGAAACCAAAACCACACACTTTAAACTAGTTATTACACACCAGTAGACCAACAACCACAAATATCAGTCCAGAGTGTGTACCACTACTACTACTACACACACACACACAGGAAGTGATTAGACTGCAGTGTTGTAAAGGAGCTGGGAGCTGATTGGTCAGGGAGGAGAGTCTGGATTACATTTACATTATCTGCATTTAGCTGATGCTCTTATCCAGAGCGACTTACAAGGTTACTCATTACAGAGGTGGGCCAATGTAGTGTTAGGAGTCTTGCCCAGGGACTCTTATTGGTGTAGCGTAGTCACCCAGACTGGGAATCGAACCCCAGTCTCCCACATGGAGTGGTAGCTCACTGGCCGGTAGTGGTGTTACCTGTTGCGCCACACCAACCACATTTATTATACGATATTAAACACTATAAAACACTGATTTCAAGAAAAGTCTGGACTAAACTAAATCAATCAGTGCAGAAAGTCTGATTATAGAAACAGAGACTGAAAATAAAGGAATTTACTGAACGAGTTTAATCAGTAGCTCATCTGATCTAAACTGTGGGGCTGGATTATTTATACACACACAGAGATCAGACCGGTATCGGCTGATACTCAGCATTAAGAGACTCTGATTTCTGGTGCAATATAACCAGATCAGGACAGCCCTAACGCACAGCACAGCATAATTTCTAAAATGATGCATTTTGGTGTCAAATAAAACAATAAATCCATTATAAATAAATAAATAAATAAATAAACCCAAAAATGTTTAAAAAGTAAAATCGTTTACTCATACTTATGTAAATGTGAATGTAACTGGGCACCCACCTCTGTAATATAAGTTGCTGTATACATGGAGGGTTTCGGTCCTTTGACTTCACCCAGACTCCGTGGCACCCCCATGTGGCCACACCGAGCCAACACTGTGCTGGTATCAATGACTTGAGGCACAAACTTTACACACCCCTCAGATTTTTTGAGACAATTTATTGTATTGCTTTTTTTGGTACCCCTTCTGTGACAAGAGGACAAATATGCACAGCTGAAAAGTAAGACGCTCCATGATGTGCTGGCTCAGAAACCACAAATGACATTGTTTTCTGATACAGATTCCTCTAGAGATCCACGGGGCACTGGAGTGGACTGTTCTGCTGTCAAGTCATACTATGTAAAACTTCCAATGAGATCTTGAACATTTAAAACCTGTATATTTTAATCAGAGAGGCAGAAGAACTGTGTGCAAGGCCTGCTACGTCCACCCTGGATGGTCCACAGGAAGTACAGGCATTACACAGACAGTTCTCTTGTCTGTACGAAAAGCATTGTGCTACACAGATTTTAAAGCAAATGTGCAAGAAGGTACAAGAAGCAGCTTTTCAGAGATCAGTTCAGTCGATTGTGGATTTAGATTAGAAATACAAACTTTAAAAGTTAAATCTGAAGAAAATCTTACATAGTACATCTTGTGGAACTAAAAGGGCTCCTCTGGACCTGCGTTTGCAGAACGTTTTTTTAATGGAAGAACCTCTTGACCTTAAAAATGCTTCGTCACCCCTCTGACTTCACAGCTGATAATGGCAGACAGTGTACAAACTGGGAGGTACATAGACTGGTACCAAATTTATGCTTTCTTTCTTTGATTTTTTTCTTTTTTATTACAAAAATCCATATCATACAACAAACACATCATCATTTCACACTGTAACCGAATTAGGGGTGAGGGACAGCGAGAGTGTGAGCGAAGGAGAGTGACCAAAGCAAGAGAAGAGAGAGTGAAGATTGACCTGCCCGTTGTACTACGGGCCTGATTCCGCTCCACCACAGCTGCTGTTCTAATTGTCTCACACTGACGACGGGCAGCGAGTGCCGAGTGGGACGTCCCCGCAAGCACTTAAAGGAATAGTTCGGTGCAAAATCAAATGCATACGATTGGTCACTAATCCCAGATACACAGTCAGTCAGCCAAAAAGCATTTAGCAATGACCACATGCTTCTTTCATTTAGAATGGGCGATGCTAGGCTAATGTTGCTAACAAATACTGGACTTAGACTGTCACCAATCTCATCTCCCTAGATACACACAGCCAACCCAGTCATTTATTTGCATATTAGAATGCATCAAGCAGCTACATAAACAAACACAAATGTCAAAACTCAGACAGACTTTAATAATTTAATCATTTCATCTAAAGCCGGAACACTACAGCACCATCCAGATAAGCACCCTTCAGCTCCATGACTATTAACATGACTAAACGCTAGACTAAAGTCAGTCATATACCGCGCTCTAAACCACACCCATTTGCCTGTGCAAAACAATTGAAACTTTGGATGCAAGTTGAGTAAAACATTTGAGAGCATATTCACTGAGATCAGATTGGTGACAGTTTAAATCCAGTGTCTGTTAGCAATGTTAGCCTAGCATCGTCGGTTCTAAACTAAAGAAGCAAACTTTCAGATATCAGACTGATCAGCTGCATCTGGGGTAAGTGATCATTCTTTTGCTTCTTTTATAAACTTAATTCTTTAACTTAACGGAAAGCTGGCCCCAGGCCCCAGTGGTTCCCAACTCTGGCACTAGAGTATCCCTTGTTCTGCTCATTTTAGTGCTCAGACACTGAGGTTCTACTGTGATTCTGGGAATAGGGGTGTAACAACTTTCAGCCCATAACTTGGTTAAATTACTAAACCCGGGCGATAAAAACAAAAATGTGACTGACAACAAATGACTGTTGTGTCATCTAACTAAGGAGAAGAGCGGCACATGACATGACCGCACTGCAGTGGGTTGTTTATTGGTGGTTTCACTTCGGTGTTAAAACTCTGCAGTGCTATCAAATTTCATATTTATTAGAAACGGTATTCTCCACCATGCACATTGTGGCATTTTTGCATTGCAATGTCCCAATTGCACCTCTAGTTGTTAAATAACTGAGCAGTCTAAAATACAGTCTGACCAATAGGAGGGGAGATCAAATGTGCTCCTATGGAAAAGCTCACTTTAGTCTTAACCCATCAGACTTCACAGACTACTGCAAAATCCCACTTTGGCTAGTTTGACTTACTATAACACACCACTTCACAAACAGAACAAGGGTGCCCCATGACCAGGGTTAGGTACCACTGCCCTAAATGCTTAGTTGAAGGTTGTCGCCCCACACTCAACCCCAACCTTGATCTTAACACAAAGGACAAAACTGGAGTCAGGTCCTCATTAAAAGAGCAGATCCGTCAATGCATTCGACTAGCGTTCTCTCCACGATCATCAGTGCACACCGCCCCCTGCTCATAAACCAAAACCGCCACTGAAGCACCATCTGGCAAAATTATATTATTCCCGGTGCAGTTTCATGCCAACACAATCCACAAGCCGTGCTCCAAACACTCCACAACTCGTTTTATGCCGTTTTTATTTCTCATATAAATTACTCTTTAAAACAGAGAGGGGGGTAAGATGGGTTTGGTTGGTTGTTGACTAAGGGGTTTGCATTGTCCTCTGCACGGTTAATTAACGAGTTGTAGCTCGCTGCCTTCAGACACTTTTCAGAACAGGGTGTTTGTGTGTGGTGGTCTATGTTTTCAGTTAGAGAGTAGTCATCAGCAAGGTTAAAAAAGTAAAATGGCCTTTTTATTCTCCTTTTCCTCCCCCCCCCACAGGCAGCATCATCGTCTCTCGGTCCTGATTGTGATCTCGGGCAGCGGGGGGAGAACCGGAAGTTCAGCACCACGGAAACGAGCCGTCAAAGGCAACCGTCTCGGGTGTTTTAAAAATGGCGCCGTTGCCCCACCTCCTGTTCCGTCCCCTCCTCCCTCAGCCCCACCCCCTTTCAGGTGTTCACATGTCATTGGCTAGCTCCTCCGTTTCTGTGGAGATGTCACCGTTGACGGCGATCTTCATGTTCTCCTCGTAGCCTGGGGGCATGAAGGCTAGTGTGTATGGATAGATCTTATGACACTCCGCCCGGTACAATTCGGCTGTTTCCGTGGCGTCTCCGAGGCTGCCGTCGCGCAGGCTTTCCAACACCTCTGTACAGATCTGAGAAAGAGAGGAATAGGGGGTAATTAGGGCTGATAAAACATGACTAAGCCCAGTTTCCCCAAAAGCATCTAGGTCTAGGTCTCCTAGAATGGAACACTGATTTTACCCTGTGAACCTCAAATACTGATATCGCTTCACTGAATAAATATATATATATTTTATATAGTAGTATAATGTAATTAATTTAACAGAGCTGTAACAAACCCTTCCAAAACTCTTTACACCCCCCAAATTTACTTGAAGCCAGGCCACTAGCGAAAGCCTTGAGGCCAATAGCAGTGGTTACATCAAGAGAACATGGAAGCAAAGATAAAAAGGATAAAGGCTAATGCTATATTATCAGGACATGAGAGAAAGGAGTGGAAGATAAAAGCAAAGCTATGGGCAGTGCACAGAAGCCAGGGGAGGGTCTAAAAGGGGCTAAAATGCAAAGAGCTAACACTAGGTCAACCACAACACGAATTACTTATTATTATTTCCAATCCTAAGCTGGTGGGCTACGCGATCCCATGCTGTCATGAAACATCACAGGGACATTAACCAGCCAATAAAGGCAGATCTTCCTTATATTTATATTTGAGACCATCTGCAGCAAGAATCAGGATTTCTTGGAACTGTATACTGCCAATTGTCATTTCAAAGCTAATGTCTGACACAGTGGTTCTCAATCAGTTTTGAAGTACTTCAGCTCTGCATGATTTGGTATTTCCCCTTCTTCAATACCTCTGGGAAAGTAGGACATGCGGAACAGGAGTACTTCACAACCAGCGAGTTGAGTGATATCCTTACACGGTCTAATCTATTCAGTCTTACCCAGAAACAAAAGGGGTCTCCGATTGAGAAAAATCAAACCAATAAGGGCTGTAGAATTTATAAACAATAAAAAAATATACATAAAAAAAAAAAAAAAAAAAAAAAAAAAACTGTTTTTTATAGAAGCTCACTAACAGCGAAAATCATGTAATGGTATTTTCCACAACATCCTATTTGGAACTCAGTATGTTTATTTAAATGTGGAATTACTGAAGGTATACTAGCTTTTAGTTTTTTTTTTTTGGTTTTTTTTTTGCTGCCCCCACACCTGACCCATACCTGAATGCTCCTGCCACTAAGGGATTCGTCCAGTGCTGTAGCAAGTTCCAATGCCTTCTTCTGTATTGAAGTGTCTAAGTAGAACATGATTTTGGCAGCTTTAAGAGAAGATGCACAGAAAACACAGAAACAAGGGTTAGTCTTACGTAGGTAAAAGCATGTGTACATAATATAAACCCATGTTTGTGTCCGAGTGCACGTACCTGCTAATCGGTGAGGAATTGAGTCAGAGTGCTTGTTGAGGAAAGCCTGGTTGAAACTCTTGGCATTGCTGTCCCCAAACAATCGAGAGATTTCCTGCTTCAGGACCGTGCGGACCGGTTCTGCCAGGTCTTTAGCCTCTGATACTGCCAATCACAGACAAAGTCTCCGCTTAATCAGAGCACAGGAACATAGAGAGCCATGCACCAAAACAGCCAAAGCCAAAAACAACAATGGACTGTTAATCAAAATGAGAAGCTAACCAAATCAGAAAAATGGCAGAACTACCTCTTTTGAAGAAACGCACAAGACATTGGTGAAGCCAGGGGTGATCCGGGTCTATAGCATAGGCCCTCTTTACTGACTGCAACATTAACAAGAACTTTTCTGGAAAAAAAAGACAGACAGTCAGACATAGAGAGAAAGAGAGAATACTTAATACAGGTCTCACAGAACTGAAGCCTTCACTAAAAACCAAAGCAGACTTTTTTGGAAATGGTTGAGCTCATCTACAGGTACAAAACTTTCATAAAATTAATCCTGTATTAAAAGTTTCATTCCCTACCTTTTCTAAAGTAGATCTCGAAGGCCAGGAGGTGAGTCTCTATATTGTTCTTCACCAGGGTTTTTAAAGGAATCAGGAACTTCACAGCCTCATCTAACGGATTTTCCGCCTTGAAAAGAAAGTGAAAAGCAAGAGAGAGATAAAATTCAGCATCATATTTTTTGCCGACTGCACTGTCTGAAGTTCTTAGTAAAACACCAAGCAACTGTGTGATGTGTTCATGTCCACTGTAAGCACACTATATGTAATAGTATGTTGCAGTGACTAAAATGAAGCCCCCAAAAAATAAAATAAATGAATGTCAAATTTGCAACCAGAGGCTGCGCAGCAAGAGACCAGAGACAGAGCCAGACTCAACTACTCCTTTGGTAGACCCACCCCCTTCTCCTAGACCAAGCCAGTCTCAGTCTCCCTCACTGAGCTTACAGCACAGAAGCAGAGTGGATTGTTGCCAGGATTCCCAGTTTCTTCGGTTTATAAAAAGTGCAGCTCATGTAAGTTCCACTACAACTCAGCTCCTCCATGTAACAAACAGAAAGTGAGTGATTCATGCAGATGACCGATTACTTTAAGCCGAAGCTGTCAATCACTTAATTCCTGAGTGTAAGAGTAAGATTGTAGAGTAAGGGTTTAAAAAGATGTCTGGGGGAAACTAATAATAATAATAATAATAATAATAATTAAAAAAAAAAAAAAAAAAAAAGGGCCAATATCAGCACAGGGAAAACTAACTGCTGATATTAGACACTGGAGATGGTAAGACCGTTTAGAGGAGGAAGAGGAGATGAAAAAAAATGACATTTTTGTTTTAAAACATTTGGGGGATGGGCGGAGCTACACATCATACTGCAACCGGCCAGCAGAGGCACTAGACCTGTGGTTGTTTCGCATTGGAGGGATGTTGAGCTGTACACACAGGCCTTGGTATGTTGCACATCTCTGCACCTCTGTCCTTACCACACATTCAGTACATATTCATCAGATTTCATGCTTGGTTTCCTTGCTTCATGTTTGCACATTTGACCCATATGTAGTGTTGTGGAGATCCTAGATCCTAGTCCTAGAGGAGCTATGTTTCACCCTACCGGACATTAATTCGTTTAAAATGACCAAAGCTTATTTTTAACTTGAACTCATAAGAGAATAAACACAAATAACACTGATAAAAGGAGTAGTGTTTAGAACCTAGCCTTTGAATGAGCTTAAATAAATAAATAAATAAATAAATAAATAAATATTTATTGACCGTCTATAAATTCACACCTTAGCCAGTTTTTCTGGTATGAGTTCCTCTTTGGGTCCCCCAATCTCCTCATCATCATCCTCTTTCTTTTTCTTCTGGTTCTTGAGCTGCTTCTCCTTCTCAGCGTTCTTCTTCTCTTCCTCTAGCTGAGCTTTCTTCTGCGCTCGCCGCTGCTTATTCCGCAGTTTCTTAAGCTCCTTGTCTGACAGATTCCCTATGGGAACACACACACACACACACACACACACACTTTTACTTTAGTCTGTAATGAGCAACAGAAAATAGCTGCTATCTACACTGACTCTAATTGCAATGTTTGAGGAGTGAAATTTCAGTAAGGTGTGTGTTACCAGTGTCAGCCTGTAGCTCCTTGCTGTCGTCGGTGAGTGGGTTGTCGTGCAGGTTGAGGTAGATTTGGATGGCGGTGCTTGCAGCTTTGTAGTAGAATGGATGCATGCGCAACACATCCTCCAGCTTTAATAGGTCTACGTAGGAGCGAAGCGTCATCTTGCGCATGCAGTACGTGTGGAAGTCAAACTGGTCGTCCGTGATCTCCACAAAGTGCTACAGGGGAAGATAACGGGGTTGTCTTCAAACTGACATGGCAGTTTATTTTAAACCAGTACAAATAAGCAGAGAAACTCACCCTCTCAATTTCGTGGCATTTTTTGAGTGCATCTCCGTATTTCTTCATGGATTTATACGCAAGTGCACATTCGGTCTGAAACCACATGCACTGCATCTCGTTCAGGTTCTCTACTGCAGACGCCCCCTCCTGTAGCACAGATGGATGAAAACAGTTAAGAACGTTTTATTATTATTATTATTATTATTATTTAATTAATGAGGCTGGTTTTGCCACATAGTTCTCTCTTACTCGTGTGAACTTGGAGCACATCTCCTCAGCCTCTTTGACCAGGCCTGCCTTGAGCAGGTACTTGGCGCATTTGGAGTTAATGAAGCGGTCAGCAGTATCCAACGCTTGCGCCTCATCCATCCAGCGTGCTGCCTCCCGGATGTTCCCAGCATGCTGTGGGAACAAGACACGAACACCATTAGGATGAGAAAAGCAAGGAGCCTTGATACATGGCTAGTTCTAAAATTGGGGGAACATTACACATCTCCCAGATAGCCCTTTTGTTCTGAACAAGGTTTGAATAATAATAATAATAATAATAATAATAATAATAATAATAAACACTTATTAGTGGTGAATGTAGTGAATCACAGATAGTACGCAATCCCCCACAGTTCAGGACGCATGAGCTGCAATTAACACACAGGCCGAGCAGCTGTCGAGCAGCAGTTAAAACCAGTACGGTTTCGGAAACCATAAGGCAACACATCAAGCACGGCCGCACATCTGCAGAGCCATCACTCTGGTGTGTGAGTGGAGAGCAGCCTTCTATTAGTGCAAGGCGTGGGAGTATCATATGGACACGAGCTGAGTGTCTACATAAAGTGAGACGGCGTCAATCGCTACTTCACAAAAGACTGTGTCAAAATAAGTCTCCGATACAAACGTAGCAGTAACAAAATACTCATTTTAGCTTGATCCAAAAAAGTATCCATATCTCCTTACAGACAATTTATACACACAATATCAGTTAATGTGTGGGATGAGAGTCATTTAGTTGTCGTTGCCTCCTGATTCATACATTTAACTGGAATTACTAATAATTCAGTTTAATTTTCAGTTTTTTTTATTTACTCTATTAAACAGTTATAAAATAAATTGCATACTGTACCCATATACAGAATTACAAATTACATATAGAATATGTAATTTCAGTCATTAAAAAAAATATATATATATAAATAAATATACACACAGACACACTCTCTCTCTCAATGTTCCAGTCAACCTCAGTTGACCTCAGTTATAAAACTGTAGATAAAACTTCCTCTGGTAGAAACTATGTGAAAGGCAGTAAGGTATACAAGACAACATCTCTAATAATTTTGTATAAAATGTTGAGGACACATCATTATTATTAACATTATCCTAACTGTCGGGTATTGTAACTGAGGTTTTTTTTTTTATGTAAATCCATTAAATTGCTACGCTATGTGGTTTAGACGTGCCAGACAGAGCTGTCAAATCTTTCCATACTTGAAATGTACCAGCATTTCTAGAATGGGCCTTATATACAGTATAAATGCTTAGGATAGCTTACATACATAGAATATGGACAATGCATAAGCTACCAAATGCTACCAGTCAAACAGTCAAAATACAAACTAATTACAGTTATTAAGGCTCTAAACCTCTAAGAAAAGGCATGTTTAAGCAACTGTGTGTGTGTAGTTTTATACCTTATATATCTTAGCTTTCACTAAGAAGAGTTCGATGAGAGTCGGCGTGCTTTCTATTGCAGCGTTGATGTATTCTAGAGCCAGCGTCTGCTGACCAATCTGATCATAGTGCTGCGCCAAGAAGTACTGCACCCAAAGTAACGTGGTAGGCGGCTCCTCCTTCCCATCATCTATCAGTGACAAACCAAACAACCAAACACCATGAGGCAAGAACACTGACCTATCTGAGCTTTAGCAAACTCTAAAACTATTTAATAAATCTATATAATATACTGGAATATACTGAAATCTATGTAATACTGGAATAAATAGAAACTAACTAGCATTAATGCAGCAGCAAAAATAAAGGGAAGAGATAGGATGGTGGCTGGTTGTGAAAACATCATTGTGAATAAGGTAGAAATGGAATTTATGGGACGTTAGATTATGATAAGAAGGGGCTTCAGGACTTATCTAATGTATATTTTTAACAAATAAACAAAACAATGCCAAATTAAACATGAATTAAATTTGACTGACTCAATATTTAAAAAGTTTCGCATACAAAAATGATTCTCATGCTGCTGTAAATTCTTACCGTTTTGATTAAACATTCGACAACTATTTAACGATGTTTCAAAGCCTACAACCAATTCTTCAATTATTGCCACCTGCAAAAAAGAGAAAAAAAATTATTAGACCATGATTTCATTTCTGAACATGATTAGAACCGATCGTACCATCCTCAGTGCATTCTTTGGCTAAAGTGTCAAATGGCACTTTTCCACTGCATGATACCTTCACTACTCTACTCAGCTTTGTTTTGTTCCGTTAGGTTAATGTAGTACCAGGAACCTGAAAACCGGGTACTTTTTTAAGCACCTGCTCGCTTGTGGTTCCAAGGGAGCTGAATAGGGACTAAAATGTGTTGTGTAACCCTTGCAGAACACTGACTGGCCAGAGAGAATTATCACAACATAAAAACACAGACATTCAGGGCAAACTAGCCATTTGTAACAATCTTGTAATCTCTCTAAAACTTTTTAAATAATTTTAATGGTCGCTACGGACAACAAAGCCCGTTTTAGTCTTAAAGTGGTATAGAGGCATTTTACTGAGGCAGGCTTCATCCATACATGCATGCACATTAGCCAGCGCTATTGTTGCGCTATTGTGTATATGATGTTTAGGTTGCTTGGCCCAGCAGACGCCTAGCAGACGCCTAGCAGACGCCTAGCAGACGCCTAGCAGACGCCTAGCAGACGCCTATTAACTTTTTATTTATTATTTTACACAGTACATTTTATTTATAACAGGACACTCTTCTCTTGCTGTCTGACTGGACATGTAGGGAAAAGCTAGTTATAATAATAATAATAAACTTCCACTCTTTAATTCTTAAAATAAATGTTCTAAAAACTGAGGCATAGAAAAGAATAAACTTTAAAATTCTTTTTAAAAATAAGGCCGAGCCCTCTAAAAAGAGTGCCCAGCCTGGCTAGCTTGATGCCAACATAGCTAGCCACCAGAAATGGTTTACAGACCACAAATTATTTACTTTACTTGCTTATTAGGATTTAGTTATTTAAACTAAATAACCATTTAAATCTGGAAACCTGTTCATGTAATGTCATTTAGAATCTATAAATTGTAATGATGATGTTTTGCTACATCTCCAGCTACATTTCAAGAGCTGTGATGGTGGAAAACAAACCAGGTACCAAAAAGCAAGTACAGTTGAGTAGCGTAGGTCCCATGCAGTGGAAAAGCACCAAAAGTGGAACCTAGTTTTGGCAGCTTTCATCATGTTCTAATGTCATGTTCTAAACGCTGGCTTCAGTCAGCTCCACCTAAATGCTCAATGTTCCTCACCTTGTCTTTGTCCTGGTAGAGGGGTTTGAGTGTAGTAAAGACTGGAGGGCAACCTTTACTGAAGTTCATTCGTAAGTACTTATCCAGACACTCCCGAAACTTCTCTCCTAGACAAAAAAGTGAAGAATTCTGTGTTACAAAAAGCTATCGGCAATGATGGCAATTTTTGTGTTTCTAAAGCTTTATTTCTATTTATAAAAAAAAAATTAAATTAAAAAAAGTGTATCCTAATTTGAGGACCAGTCCCTCTCCATAGTCTTTTTCAAGCTGCAACTTTGCTTACTTTGGAAAAATTTGCTTAAGTCCCTAAACAGACAAGTTCTGAAAACGTTGGACCCACTTTAGTTAATTTATTTTCTTAAAACCCTTTTATATGTTGGCCAACTGTATGAGACCTAAACATACAAATGTCAATAAGTATGACTGTTGTTAAAAAAAATGTCTCACCCTTATTATTATTACAATAATATTTTTCCATAGTGCAAAAATCAATAGCATTTAAATATAATTTGCATGCCTTTATGTACCATATGATCACAATGTGTCAAAATAAATAAAGAAAGAAATACTCTCGGCACAGACAAGAGTTTATCCAAAAGAAAAAGAAAAAAAAAAAAAAAAGAAAAAAAGAAAAACATGTCCCATGTATTTTGCTTCTTTAGTTTAGCTACATGGCTAACATTGCTAACACTACAATTAAATACACGCCAACAGTCACCTGGATCATTTCTATAAACACAAGCTCAAAACACTTACTTTAACTTGCTCAAACCACATCCAGCTCTCCAGTGCAGCAGAGTCGTGGGTTAAGACACACTAAAGAAACTATCAAAACTTAATCATCACTAAAAGCTCTTTCCCACACTTAGCCACATGAACTTCTGTTCAGTTTTATTGTTCACAGTAACCCATGATGTGTCCTAAACCCATAGCCACAACTCTACTGCACCTTAAAGATGAGCTGGATGTGGTTTGAGCAGGTTGAAAGAAGTGAGCAGTGGAAAGTGTGCAGGAGTGAGAAGTGAGAGTGTTGGCAAAGTTAGCCTTATAGCTGCAATACTCCACTAAGGAAGAAATCTGGACACCAAATAGGTCTTGGGTGAATGGCTACATCTGAAGTGAGAGGGGAAACTATAAAAATTAGATTAACCATACATTTAAAGGAGGGGTGCTACTTACCAGACAAGAAATTGAGGGGTAGCCTGCGAGGCACCAGACCTTTCGGGTATTTTGCCCAGGCCTCCTCATAGATCTTCAGCTTGTCCTCTGTTGTGCCTGCAAAATGCAAACACACACACAGTAGTCAGTAGTGCCAGGGGTTTTATATTCACGACGGGTGTAAAACTGCTGTTACAATTAATCCGGGCCTCATTAAGCATCATTCAAGCCACTTTTGCTGACATGCCCCTTATGCTGACATTTGTAAGTGATACAGTAGAAGAGAGTACCAGGCTTGAAGGCTTTCTCCAGGCCGTGGTAGTAGGACCAGTTCTCCGGGTTTCTCTCCTGCAGTCTCCTGTACACATCTGCAGCCTCCTCAAAGCGGCCCAGGTTCAGCAGCAGCTCCCCTACACAGACACACACAGCAGCGTTGGTCTTCTTTTCTTGTAAAGGTGTAATATTACAGAGCCTTGCGCTAAAAATAAGTAGGCAGCCAGTCTAACAGACTGAAAGAGAGCCAGGAGAAGGGTGAGAACTGCAGTCTCATCCCTGCCCCACCCCTTTTCACATCTGGAACAAAGGTGAGACCTCTGCATGAAAGACTTCAGAATTCCTAAGAGATCTATGCTTTTGTGTTTCTCTGCATCTTGACCAGTGAAGGAGGTGAATAAAGTAAGGCTACATAATTGTGTGTTAGTTATTGCAATTTTGGCCTCTTGCAAAAAAAAAAAAAAAAAAAAAAAAAAAAGAATGGCTAAAAAGTTTTTAGTGCAAAAATTTCAGAGTACTGTCTCACTGATGTGTTTTTAATATATTTCAAGGCATAAAACAGAACTATATACACCATATGGACAAAAGTACTGGGACACCTTCACATTACACCTACAGGAGCTTTTATGACATCCCATTAAATCCAAATCCATATGCATTAAAATAGAGCTGCCCCCCCCCAACCTTTGCTCTAAGCTCTAACATCAGCAGGTCTGGAGCTCTGCAGTTATTGAGTCAGCAGAGCGTTGGCTTTCCTGCACTATGCTCTGAGCTCACTCCCCACTCCGTAACTTTATGTGGTCTGACACTCGGTAGCTGCGCTGCTCTCTGTGGTTTCTCCTAAACGCTTCCACTGTTCAATACCACTCACAGCTGATGGTGGGAGATCTAAGCGGGAAAAAATAAATTCACCAGCTGACTTGTTTCAACACCCCATTAAAGCATCACATTTCTTCACAAATTGTCACTAATAGACCATAGAAATGCTCCAAATGCGGTTTGGGGATACAAGGTTTCTGTATGACCACGACATCCTGCTTAGAAAGGCAGACTGCATGTTTTAGTGCTTGATGTATACAGCTGTGGCAATGGGAATGAATGAAATTCCTCCTAAAATCAATGATTAAAAGGTGTCCCAATACTTTTGTCCATACAGTATAACTGAAGTACAAGTCATCTTGTTCATATTGTGCAGCCCTATTATGAAATGACCCAAATCAATCTGCTTTCAGCATTTACTTATACACATGGGAAACTACTGAATGAGCCACAGAAAGAGTGCATGTGTGTGTGTGTGTGTGTGTGTGTACCTCTAGTTTCCTCAACAGCCAGCTTGTCACAGATTTGTTTCTCATAGGTAGTGAGATGCTCCAGCGCCTCTTTGAGGAGCCCTGCCTCCCTCAGCACCTGATTCTGATACAGCAGCAACTCACTGTACTCATAATCCACCTTATCTGGGGAGGTCTGCCAGACACACGCACACACACAAAGAGAAAAGTGGAGAGAAAAAGTCATGTTAAATAATCAGGTCATAAACAACTGAACTTACCGACTTTTTTTTTTGCTCAAAAGGCTTTGTTTACAAAATGCCTTGGATGCCTACAGGATACATGCCTACAGGATAAATGCCTACAGGATAATCGGGCCGATTTGCTCTTCCTCACAATCACAAAACATCTCCTGATTTCAGGGGAATCGTAAACATCTTCCGAGATTATCCTGTAGTGTGTGGGATCTATAATCCAATCGTTAGCCCTCTGATCTTCTTCCAGAGAAGGTGGGCCCTCCCTGATCACAAATTATGGAACATGTATAATAATTATAACTCTATATCCTGTACTGTGGGGTTTCATGCCTGAAAGACTGTTAACCAATGAAAGCCGAGCACGGTTTCATCCACGTCCTATTTCTTTTTCTGAGCAGAAAGCTCTCATCACTAGCGTAGCAATGGTTTCTCTGTCATCTGCCATGTTTCTGTACATCCAACGTGCAAGAAACTCCTAACTGCGCTCATGACATAACAGTTCGTGAGAAATTCACACAAGTTTCGAGAATCTGACCCAGCAGTTGGGCATGCATAAAGTTAAAGCATGTGGTGTTTTATTTAGAGCAGATTGTGTAGAGTGGGGACTTTGATGACTAACAAGGACAGAAAAACCTGTAAAGAATGAGGTGTGTGTGTGAGGTCTCACCACAACTGATCACTGACCACAATGCATTTACAATGAGATATGCTAAGCTAATGTTGCTAACCAACACTGGGCTCACAATCATAACATTTTGGTCACCAATCTTGGGAATCTGGGAAACACCAAAATCTTCATTTATTTAAGAGGTCAATCAGGGATGTACAACTCCAGCAAAGTTTGGTAGTCCTTCTCAAACACACCTGATTCAATGTATGAGTCAATTACCAACCAAATGGGTGTGTGAAGGTTTAGCAGTTTAAAAGTTTAGCTGAAGAGCAGCCCTTCAGTTAAGAATATTTTTGCCTTCTCCTGTAAAGTCACCATTTTGGAGATACATGCTTTTCATTGGACAGCGACGATATGCATATATGCTGGGTTCTAGTGAAGCCTACATTGCTTTGTAATCCTTTTGTGTGGCTCTTTACTGAACATGGCTCTGGTTATTCCAACAGCATGGCCTGAACTCCACAGTAAATCCCTTCTGTCTTTGTATATTCTGTATTTTGTGTATATTTTGTATTTATTTAATATACTTTTTTATATATAACTTTATTTTTAATATGTTTAGTATGTATACAGTTTGTCCTCCTGTAGAGCATAAACCTGAGCCTCACCACAAGCATTTCAATGCATAAATGTCCTGACATGTTGTGCAGATGACAAATAAACTTGAAACTAACAGTAGAACATCAGCTCCCTGGTTAAAACAAGAAACCCCCCCACACACACACACACACCTAAAACTGTCTAAAAGCTTCCAGATGAAGAACAAAATAAAATAAGTGCATAAAATAGGAACAGCGTCACACTGATTAAATGCCAATTCATCCAGTTCAGCAGTGTGTGTCGGTACGTGCCAACCCACAGCTTCCCGTAAAAATGGAAATGCATGCTGGGACAATGATAGGAAGTGCCAGTGCTATCGGCAGCGCCGCGGAGCCATGGCTAGCTGGGACAATGAGTCATGGCAACGGGCACAGTTATAGACCACATAATACACGCTCTACCACACCCTTTACTTCTACCACCATGTTTCTGGCCTCCATCCAAACCCACCCAACCACTCACTCACTCAGCACATCCACACAGAGATTCTGACCTGTACTTAAACTCACTGGTCATTTTTAAACAGAAAGCCTAGCCTATAGGTGTACTTTGCAGCTTTACAGCTACAGACTGTAGGCCGTCCATTGCCGCACAACTTAATCAGCCCCCCGTACCCCCCGTAGAGCCATCTCTCTCAGACCCCATCAGTCCAGATGGTCAGGTCATACACATTAGGCCGTTTTCACAAACAGAGATTAAGCCTAGATAAGCCTAGAGAATCGCCACACAGAAAGCTGTGTAGTCCAGGACTGGTCAGGGACTCTGTCCCATAGTTTTATAGGGAAATTTACTTCCATATTAACTGGCAGCACCTTACCTAAATTATGTGATTATATTATCTGTGAAAATACAAAGATCACATGGAAATCGGCATGGGGCAACACTCAGTGTTAAGGGACTTGGTAAATCAGGGGAGAAATAATAAATAAACAAATAAATAAATGCTCTGGGACATCGCTGGTAGACTCTTGGGTATCCCTCTCTCTCTCTCTCACTGGTGCTCCTGATTGACTTCCTTTCCTTCATATCTTTTCTATTTAACCGCTTGAGCATAAAAACTGTGAATGGGGGATAATCACGTGACCATGTGATGCAAACATTGGAGAACTAGAAACACTCTTTCAGTAGTAATTTGTTTAGGAATAATCTGCACTGGGTTTAAACTACTCTTACTGCGCATCCTCTTTAGGTCTTCCAGTCTTGCTGTGTTTACCTGTTGCGTTTTCCGGAACTCTTCGATGATCTTCGCTGCCATCTCGTAGTCCTCCAGTAGGTGGTACGCGATGGCATAACCGATCCATGATGCCCGCTGAGCCGGCCGCAGCTGCAGCAGCTGGTACCGGGTCTCCTACACACACACACACACACACACACAAACACAAACACAAACACAAACGCACACATTCGAGTTGAGAAAAGCTCAGTCTTTGTTGTTACATTTGCCAAAAATCCCAACACAAAAATGTGAGTATTATCCACACACAGTGCAGACCTGCCAGAACTCGTCCAGTCTAGTCTATTAAGTCTAGTTTTGGACATTTACATGACCTTACATGGCATTTGGCTGCCATTTTTATTCAGAGTGACTTGGATCTGAATCCTGTGCACATTAGGAATCTTGCCCAGCGACTTTTATTGGTGTAGCGTGATGTGCTTGGCTGGCTGGGGAAACCGGACCCTAGTTTGCCACAGGAAAGGCAGTGCTCTTACTGGCTACGCTATACCCACCACTACTAAACTGCAGTGCCAATAGTGAATCTACACTGGATAGTACAGGCTTTTCGTACAGGCTGAAGGTTAATCTGGGATAGGGTCTTGGCCCCTAATCACTTTGTTCAAAGTAAATTACCAGTAGACCCATTCAAGTATTACATGGGGAAGAAAAGACTCATGGCATTTTACTCGATAGGTTTAAGCTCTCTAATTAGAAGGTGCAGCAGAAGAAGTGTTGGTCTCGCTCACTCACCCTGTAGCCCTCCAGGTCCCTCATTTGGATCTGCAGAAGGGAAAGGTCTCGGAGGATCTGCAGGTTGTCTTTGTCCCATTTCAGAGCGTTTCTGTAGCACTTAATGGCCTCGTCGTACTTCTTATCCGAACGCTGCAGCAGACCGTACACGTGCCAGCCTGGGGAGCGACGTTAAGGCCAAGCAAAACCCTGCCCTGAGGCAAAACGGCTCAACCGAGCCTTTATTCACCAATATGACGGTTTCTGCATCCCTTACCATTTTGCACTGCAGTGGATAAACACACTTCTGAATCACAACACACACACATGCCTACATCTGCTGCACTAAACTTAGAACTGGAACTAGAAAAAAAAGGCTACTTAAAGCAATAATGACAAGTACTGCCTACTGCTGTACACAGGGGACATGCGTATCGGGGCGAGAATGCGGCCGGCTACAGCATCGTACTTTGTGAGTGTGTGTGTACTGTGTGCGTTATCGGCTGGTGGTGTCAAGACAGATCACAGTCAGGCTGAGGCGTAGGGCAGGAATCTCGGCCTGGTTCCATCATCTGGTTCCTAGCAACACACACACACACACACACACACACACACACACACACACACACACACACACACACAAACACAAACACAAACCAGCAGCATTCAGCTACTTTGAGCTACACCCATTGCTGACACAGATGTGCAAATACACACACACACAGCTTGTCTAGACCTGGTAGAGAAGTACTGCTAATAGAATAGGACTCTCTAGATCAGGTAAACATGGACCTTTTGGCACCATGCTGCCTAATGCCAGGTGTGGGCTAGAGGGGAATAAAGCCCCCAGCACTGAGCTGTGGAGCAGTGGAACTGGAATGATGATGGTGCTCCATCCAGTACTTTTTGGATAAGATGGAGGAGGTGGGGTGGTGATCATCCAACATCCGGACCTCACTAACACTCAAAGCCTGCCCTGGACAGTATAGACAGAAGCCAGAACCAAACCAACCAAAACCACATTAACTATTTAATACCCTTTATTTCAGAAGAAACTATGGTTGAGCAGGTGTCCCAATACTTGTGTCCATATATATGCATGCATGTTTACCCCCATGTATAACGATTAAGAAAGGGTAGAGTATGGAAACCTCTGTGTGTGCCTTTGTTTGGTAAGGATACAGACATGGCTCTTCAGGTCATTTCGGAGCCCACGGCGAACAAGATCATAGGCCTCCTCTTTCTTCCCCAGGCAGTTGAGCGTCAGCCCTTTCATCGCCAGCGTCTCTGCAAAGGTCAAACAAGGTCAAACAAGAGGACACTGCACAAGAACATTTTCCTCTGTAGTTTTACACGACTTCAGATCAGATAAGGGCGATATCTACACAGCGATGTAGCTCAATTCAGTCATTATTCCTGGGCAGTACATTCACATTGGGTTCCACCCTGTCGATGGAGTAATCTCCATGAAGGTGGTTGACAAATGAACACCTGCTTTTCCTTTGCTATTTTTAATCCATTTAAACTGAGGAAACATGAGGAAACACTCTCAAAAGCCTCTGTAGCAACTAAAAACACATGATTACAGATTATCAGTTATATGAAAATGATCAGCCTAACACCAATACCGATTAAGGGCGGGGCTTTTCAGGCGTCACTTGGTAATGAATCATAATGCATTATGGGTTTTTACAATGTTTTGTGTACAGCCCCTAAAGAGGAAATGTTCTTTACTTTTTGGAATCAACCACATTTAAAACCCTGTGGAAGGGCCCATGAATGGTCCAGCGGCGCTGCCACTATGATCAGAGGATCGCTGGTTCGAATGCCGGTCATGCTGCTAGCCATCGGCAGCTGGGGCCCCGAAAGAGCACAATACAAAGCTGCCGTAATCCTTAATGATCTGACTGGTTTTTAGGATCGACTAATTAAGGAAATACTGGATATTTTGGCTGAAAATTGGTTGATACCAATGCACAGTCAATCAATTTAACCTTAATATCCATAACCATAATATCAACACTACAAAAAAAAAAATCAGTCACGCAAAAACCTCATATATCCAAAATGGCAACTTTACAGAAACCTTCCTAACGTTCAAAGATAGTCCATGTAAAAACTTTTTATTCATTTATTCAAGTCATTTTGGAGCATTTCTATTGATCCATTCATCATGAACTTCTAACTCAATATCAACAACAAATAAAGAGCAAAAATGGAGATCCAAGGTTTTTGCTTGGAAGTAAGAATACATATACACCCTCCCCCTTAAATTTTACTCCAATCTACATGTTAATATGAACATTTTAGCAAAATGCCTCAATAATGAAGAAACCATCCCACCAGCACCCAGAATGATCTCGCATAACCCCAAAACTCCCACGACTCCAAACCAGTCCTGTTTTATGTGCAGGCTAACCACCACTTGTTTCACAAACAAAGCACTGGCATATAAACACCGGCATAAAAGCGCAGCTTACAGAGGATCCAATATCATTACTGTACCAACTGAATAGCACTGATCTCCCGGGACAGTAATATATCTCTAACTGCTACAAAAGAATACCATTTTCCCATAGGCAGGTGCGCTCACCAAGACATAACGAGGCACCTTCTGATCCCTTTCTTTCCGAAAACCAAAAGCCAAAGCCTAAATATATGCCTGTAATGCAAAGTGCTTTCTACTAGAAACAGACTTTTATAGTCATTTGTAACAAACAGAGGCACAGCAAGTAAGCATTTTTGTACAAATAGATAATTTAACAGTTATTCTACCATCATAAAACCAAATAAGGTTAACCTCAGTCCAGATCATACTGCATTTAAAGCAACATTAGGGGCCCTATTTTAGTGATCTTTACACGAGCCGCCAACCAAGCAGCTTGATATAGGGGGTGTGTGTTTTTGCTATCGCAACAATGGTAAAAGTACGCCCTGAGCGTCTCGAAGCGTGCAAAAGGCATAACCAGAGTCATTTTACTATAAAATCCTGTAATATGACTCTCTGCCCAATATCACCACCTCGGCCCACATGCTTCTTTCACTTCAGCTTGTCAATAAACGCACATGTACAGCTGCACAAGAGGGTGACCTGTCCTCACACTATTCCTATTTACGGCCGAAGTGCAAAAGTGAATCACACTAACACACTAAGTCCCCTTCCCTAGAGTGAGCCCTTTTTTAAAGGTGCTGTGGTTCAGTGTCTAGCTGTACAGAAACTCATAATACACTAAATACATAAAATAGCAATATCATCCATCACCATCACACACACTCACATCCGAGGAAGAAAACCTGTGTGTCTTGTGTCTTACCTCCATGCTCAGCGAATTTAGGGTTGGACAGGATCTGTTTGCAGAATTTCAGCCCATTTCTGTACTGCTTGTGCTCATAGCATCTCTAAAAAAAGAGAAGAGGAGGAGAAAAGAGAGATGTTAAGATATGCCTGGTTGAATTATTCAAATTTATTGTTAAAAATAGATCATGAAGTTTTTCTTTATTATCTGAGCCAGACAGACATAGTAAAACTGTGCCCTGTACAGGAGAGCTGTAGTACCACACAGAACTGACAGGCAGTCAATACTCTAATATATTAACTGATATTAATAACACACCCTGTATATAAGACTGGTGCAAAATAAATAATATTGGTCCGTACGTCATGGAAAATGAGAAGACTCAATTTTTCTAGCTGCAATTGCTAAATGAAACAGCAAAAAAGTTATGAGATTAATATTAAATTAATTAAATTTGCCTTACGATACTTAAACTATAGATCAGGGCTGCAATATGCCGGTATTTTATCGTATTGTGATAAATTGTGTTATCGTGATACACAATATGCTTTTTTTATGCACACTGAGGATCTCGTCAGTGCATAAAAACTAATGATCAACTGCACGTTTTAATTACAAACAGTGTAATTAGTCTGGTTTAAGTGGATGAAGAGCAGCAGATTTTGAATAGAGATCACGGCACTCTGTAGTTTTTTAGGAATCTGTGGCTACTGATGCATTTTTTCTGCAATCATGTCCATCTTAGTTAATATCATGTTTTGTGAAAATGTCTTTATATATTTTTTACTGTATCGCCCAGCTTTATTATTTATTGCCGCCCTAAAAACCTGTGTAAGTGAAGGACCACTGAGTGTCTACAATAAACTCCAATGCAGCACAATCACAGCCAACTAGAGGCAGACTGGGAGAGGGAAATCACTCAGACATGCAACTTGGCTGTAGGGCTGCAAGACGGTATCAATTTAGTCTGGTTCTATACAGATGAAGCGAAATCTTTGGAAGTATCAAGTAAGCAGTAAGCAGGTATCCATGCTAAGCTAAAAGCTAACACTAGGTGACCAGCTGTTTCTAATCTCTTCTCTCCATCATACACAGTCGGACTGTAGAGCTGGGCAATATGCAATGAAAGTTGTTATTGTGATGATAATAAAATATGCTTTTTTAAGCATTTTTAAGCTTTTAAGCATATCAAGGTTATTTTTAATGGTTTAATAAACACTGATCAGCTTCAGGTTTCTTTACAAACAGTGTGATTCGACTGGTTTAATTAGATGAAGTTTAGCAGATGTAGAATAAACATCACTGTATTCAGTCTGGGAGCGTATCTGAATAGTAGTTTTTAATAATCTGTTGCTGGTGTATTCGGTCTGTGATGACATGCATAGTAATAAATATTGTGTATCGTGAAAATTTCTTTAAATATCTCAAATATCGCCCAGCCCTACTGGACTGGCTCTGCTGACTACCAAACCGGAGCGAACACACATCAGAATGAAAAGTATCTCTTGTTGTATCTCACTTGTTTTAACTGTTAAGACTTAACAAAGCCAAAGACAGGGAAGGAAGAAGGAGCTGCACTTAAAGCTAACCCAACTACTAAGCATGCACCATGCCAAGAGGTCCCAAAGAAAGAACAGTAACACAGAATTATTACAAACAATTATGATAATTAATGTTTTTGCTACAGTGTTGAAAACTAGGCTTTTTATAAAGGTAGTTAAATTACTTTCTCTGTGTATATTTGGAAATGTACTTTACTTTTTTAGAATCAACCACATTTAAAACCCTGTGGAAGGGCCCATGAATGGTCCAGCAGCGCTGCCACTATGATCAGAGGATCGCTGGTTCGAATGCCGGTCATGCTGCTAGCCATCGGCAGCTGGGGCCCCGAAAGAGCACAATACAAAGCTGCCGTAATCCTTAATGATCTGACTGGTTTTCAGGATCGACTAATTAAGGAAGTACTGGATATTTTGGCTGAAAATTGGTTGATACCAATGCACAGTCAATCAATTTAACCTTAATATCCATAACCATAATATCAACACTACAAAAAAAACCCAACTACTAAGCATGCACCATGCCAAGAGGTCCCAAAGAAAGAACAGTAACAGAATTATTACAAAAAATTATGATAATTAATGTTTTTGCTACAGTGTTGAAAACTAGGCTTTTTATAAAGGTAGTTAAATTACTTTCTCTGTGTATATTTCTAGTTATTTATTTAGCTTATGATGTTTTGTTATGTTTGTTATTATTAATTGTTTATGTGTATAATTGTTTAAGTGTATAAAGTATTTAATATAGATAAAAGTCAAAAGTGAGTATACTCAAATATCCAAGATATACATACTCAGAACCAGACATTTTTTTCTTATACATATATATAAATTATTATATTCTTTATTATATTGTATATACATATTATATATATATATATATATATATATATATATATATATATATATATATATATATATATACACACATATACACACACACACACACACATATACACATATATAAACATTACATGTTTGTTTGTTTTTTTTATAAATAGGGTCATTATGGACACTATTATCCCATAACGCAAAGTAAAAATCTACTCCCGTCTAGAACAATTACAACAAAAGAGTTGGCAGATAACAACGCAAGTGCAACGACAGCGGCAGCAGTCATCACTTCCTAGCAGAAAAAGGGTTCGTACGTTAACATTGTGCGTACTAACCTCCCAAACCCGCACCATTAATATTAGCGCATACCTCATAGTTTTAGTGTGTCGTAGGGCTGGGCGATACGGTAAAAATACTACATCACGTTAATTAAAGTCAGTTTTCACGAAACACGATATTTATCACGATACATTTCATCACATACTAATTTCAGTAGCTACAGATTCTTAAAAACGACCATTCAGATCCTCTCCCCTACTGAACACAGTGATTTGTCACAGTTTATTCAACATCTGCTACACGTCATCTAATTAACCAGTCTAATTAGACTGGATTAGAGTTTTTAAGCACTAACAATATCCTCGATATGCTTAGAAAAGCATACTGAATATCACGATACGATAAGATATCGTCCTGTTGCCCAGCTCTCGCGTGTGGTACGTGATTGGGACACAAGGCGTAACAGGGTTGTAAACAGGCTTGTAAAACCACATCTGCGCATTTCTCGCCCCACGAAAGTCACACACTTACTATTTATACGTTGAAGAACTTCAACTTAACTTAAAATGCTCAATAAATGCATCAGCTGACAGGTTTCACCCAAAGTTTTGGGCGACAAAGCCTCCCGTTACTGGACAGCGCCATCAGCCTCCAAACTCCAGAGCAAAACTCCAGAGCAAAGCTCGGTGTAAAAGGTTTAAAAGGTGTAAAAGGTGTAAAAGGTTTAAATAAAGTGCTTTAAATAAAACAAACTGGTGGGACTTCATGCCTCCACCAGTCTGTCACTGTCAAACTACACTGACAGCAAAGGGAGCCATACTTCCCATTCAGCTGGCTGGCTAGCCACCCCACACCCAACGCAGCCACAGGGTAAACAAGCCATCTGCCAAGATCCAGCAGAAATCAGAAGAACTAACTACAGACTATAACCAACTACATCCATTATGTTTCCATAACTGTCTCCAACAACCATGCAACAACATAATAAGTAGCCAACCAGCAGCAGCAGCAGCAGCTAGCTAGCTAGCTAACGTTCCTAGCTACTAGCTAGCTAGCTGCTAGCAGGCCCAGACACAGACCCCAAGCCTAGCTAGGCTTACACTACCTACCTAATCTCTTCATTTACACACAATAACAAATATAATAAGCAAATAAACAAATGCAATCATCTGCGCTGAGCATTTTGACCAGGCACAGCATCAACAAGCTTTGACTTGGCGACGCTAGCTAGCTAGCTAGCTAACTAGCAACTAGCCAACAGATACCTCAATAAAAACATCGACTAAATTCTGCAAAATGTCTTGCAACTCATATGCTTGTAAACACCCTCACAGGGGAGACAGCACCGTGCATGCACAGCTAGATGAAGCCATTTCTTCATTTAGATGCATGTTATGAAGTTAGCTAGCACATGCTAGTTAGCTAGTTAGCTAGTTAGCAGCTAGCTCGGCTAACATGATCCTGCAAACGATCCCCGACGATCCTGCGAGTCTCTTTGTTGTGCCCACTGCACTAACTAGCTAACTACCTACCTACCTAACTAACTACACGAAATATCACGAATATGAACTCAAACAGGGTGAATTACAGCATGAGGTGGAGAACCCGTGCTGGGTTTATTTGCTAGCTAGCACAAAGGCTGATGGTGCGCTGCCTCGGGCCATCATACAGAGAAACAGTCAAGGAGAAGCTGGATTATTAAAGAAACGTGTGCAGCTACAGTTTAGAAAGGGGTCAAATAAGTGGGTCTGCGGGCTGGGTGGGCTGTGCAGAACTGCAGGAGCGATTAAAGCGAGGCTGGAGTCAGCGCAGCGTGTGTTTGCAGGAGGAGAAGCAACTTGAGAAGACTGTAGCGAGCGAACTAAAGCTGGCTGGCTGGTTAACCTCCTCCATTTGACAGGAGGGATATCATGCCAGAACAGGGATTTGCGTTTGTAGCTCTGCAGGGAGCAGAAAGGCCAACTCCACCACCAGCGACTCGGTGCGTAACCAGTGCGTAAGGCCCTCTCCATTAGCGCGCAGCGCAGCGCAGCGCAGCGCCCTGTGGCGCGTGCCGTGACGGTGAAGGCGGAGGGGGGGCCTTACAGACACCAAACTCACCAAAATCCTCTTAAACAGAGCGTTTTCTTTAGGCGGTAGGGTGACGGTCGGCATCGTTTTCCTCCTCTTCAGCACATGTGAGACGAGTGCGGCTGTGGATCGGCTGCGGCTCGCCGGCTTTTGCCCCCTCGTTCTTCGAAATCCTCTCTCAGCTCGGCTCGGTTTCTTTTTTTTCTTTGCTCTCCTTTTCGGACTCTCCCTCCTCCCTCACGTGGTGACAGAAAAGCCCCCTTCTGCTTATCCCAAAATGGCCGATGTACTTCTCCTCCGGGTCAAGTTGCAAGTTGACAGCTCGCGCTCTCTCTCTCCCTCCCTCTGCCTCCCTTTCTCGGTGTCTCTCTCCCACACATTTGCCAGCAGGCGGCGCACAAAAGCATAGGTGGATGGGCATCCACAAAAGCATGGGAATATATATATATATATATGCATAAATTGCTTTATAAACTAAGTAAAATGTGGATAAAAAGATAAACTGTATAAATAAAGAAACACGGCATGTAAATAATGATCAGATTGCCTCGATAAACACCACACTTTCTGTCCTAATCAATCTGTTAATCATTTATCACTTTGTTTGATCAATACATTTGTAAATATGACAGTTTGTGTAATTAATTAATGCATTAGATATGTACAGCTTGTGTACGTATTTAATTGTACAGCGAGCTATGATATAAAAGCAACTAAAATATCATGCTCTAGGGGCGTGTTTATTCAAATTGCTGCAGCAGGGAACTCTGGGAGGCAGCGTCCATGGTTTTTGTAGACCTCGAGTGTTTGCTTTAGGCTTGCACTGTTGTTATGTGATGTGTGTTAGTGTGGTTTATGTGTTTTTTGTGTGTGTTTTGTGTGTGGTTAGTGCATATTTCATTTGGCTACCAGTATCGAAAAATGTTGGTGTAATCTGGCTTGCTGGAGTGCCTGAGATCTCTGATTTGTGGTGGTCGTGTGTATAGTTAACTCTAAGATAGAGCAGTTGTGGGATACTGATTTAAATGAAATGTCTTGGTCTGATGGTTGTGGTTTGTACGCTACAGAGTTGACCAGTGATGTGGGGTCACAAATTGCAAGGTTTTTCAACAGGAGGAATCCACAACCCACAGGAAGTCTGGACACATCATTGGTGTTCCTGCCAAAGTTCAACCAAAAGTTTCTTGGGCCCAAGCAGCCTGAGGGAGTTTTCTTGTATAAGTCCACCCTTGGCTTTCTCCTCACAGCACTACCAGATTAATAGTCGCGACAGGTCCAGATATTAAACCTGCTGGATATCTGTCGGGGGCTTGCGAGGCATCAGCGATCACTCTGCAAGGTCTCGGATCTTCTTCATCTTACAGAAAGTTCATATTAGCGATAGAGCAATCGCCGATTTGCCTCTGACGTGATGTTTATGTGAGGTGTTTTAAGGGTTCTCCAAACATAAGGGCACTTTCACACCTATAGTTTAGTTTGTTTCTGGTCTAAATCGCTTGACAAGCTTGTAAGTTTTCACACAGGGAAAAATCTGAGGACGTAGGCCTTATTGGACAGGAGCTAGACAGTAAATACAGGAAGAAGGCCTGGTGTTGTGGACTAGTGCATATCTCTCTGCAGTTTCACATGGAGCAACGGCAGAGATGGCATCTGTTCACAGCTGGAGAAATTATCTGAGCTATAGACCAGGTTAAATGCAAAGCACACCTGGCTATGGGAGCCGTTTCGGTCCACCTTGCGGAGTACGCCTGCCCAAACGAATCACACCGCAGGTGAGTCCGCTTCAACCAGACTGTAAAGTGCAGCTGTGAAACCACCCTAAGAAAATCCAGAAGAGGGCTGAGGAGAGCATGACCTCTGTACCAGCACAGAACACAGCCAGACTCAATGGTGGAGCCCCGCGGGAGCTTGCTTCGAGAGAATCTGCGGAGGCCATGCTGCCGTGCTAGCCATGGCGAGGGCACATGGGAGCCATACTCTGCACAACTACAAGTGGTTGCTGAGCATCACAGGTGAATGGTGCAGCTTTGCGTAGCGCTGGAGGGAAAGGCACTATAAGTTCTTGGGGATTCACCGCTTGAAGAGCACCACAAACTGGCAGCACTGACCACGCTGGCCCTCCAGCAACGTTTCGGCTGTAGCAGCAATAGGAAAGACAGTATTTTACCGTGGCTGTTTACGGTGATGGCGTTTGAGCTTTGCATCCTTAGACAGCAGAGCAGCATCTGCCTGGATGATCTATGATATCCCTCTAAACTTGAGAACACACCATCCTGACACTACAGTGGGACAGTGGACATTAGGGGTGACGTGAACACAGATTTCAGTGTTAACTCACTCTAGGCCACTCTGCTACAGCCTGTTCATTTTCTACCTAATCTCTTCATTTACACACAATAACAAATATAATAAGCAAATAAACAAATGCAATCATCTGCGTTGAGCTGAATCTGAAGCGTCTCTAATCACAACATACATCTACACACTGGGTCACAAATGCCCTATATGTCCAAATATTTGTGGCCACCCTTTCTAATAAAGGCATTCAGCTAAAAATATGTTATGTGAATAATAGTCTCAGTGGTTGTATGTGTACTTATGGCTCTGTATGTATAATCTGCATTGATTTCAGAAAACTTTAATAATAATAAAACACTTTTGCACTAAATTGTTTATATATATATAATATTGTCATTATTATAGCCTATATTAATAAAACACTTTTGCACTAAATTGTTTATATATATATAATATTGTCATTGTTATAGCCTATATTAATAAAATACTTTTGCACTAAATTGTTTATATATATATATATATATATATATATATATATATATATATATATATATATAATATTGTCATTATTATAGCCTATATTAATAAAACACTTTTGCACTAAATTGTTTATATATATATATAATATTGTCATTATTATAGCCTATATTAATAAAATACTTTTGCACTAAATTGTTTATATATATATATAATATTGTCATTATTATAGCCTATATTAATAAAATACTTTTGCACTAAATTGTTTATATATATATATAATATTGTCATTATTATAGCCTATATTAATAAAATACTTTTGCACTAAATTGTTTATATATATATATAATATTGTCATTATTATAGCCTATATTAATAAAATACTTTTGCACTAAATTGTTTATATATATATATAATATTGTCATTATTATAGCCTATATTAATAAAACACTTTTGCACTAAATTGTATATATATATATATAATATTGTCATTGTTATAGCCTATATTAATAAAACACTTTTGCACTAAATTGTATATATATATATATAATATTGTCATTATTATAGCCTATATTAGGTATTCCTATTTAAGATATTTGGAGTTCGTCTCAGGGACTCTTATTTTGACAGCTCCAGTGTTGAGTCCTGCTGTAGAGGCTGCGAGGCTGAGGGGGGGTTTCTCATTCACTTCAGTTCATTCAAAGTGATCCTTCAGCACAACCCCACTCAGGCACCGCTGCACAGCCAACGAGACATCAGAAACAACAGCTCATCTGGATAAATAAGGTGAGCACTGGAGGAAGGGTCGGTTTGCAGCCCTAAATCTAACGTTTGGATGACCAGATCGTCCAGCTGGCGATGTAGCTAGCTAGCATTAGCTTAGCATGTGGACAGGCTCCTCGGAGCCCAGGCAGAGAGCTAAGCTAATTAATCCAGGCGGAATATTTGGGTTATATGCTTTTATTCAGATGTTACGTTTGTTTATTTAACAATTGTAGAGCTTATCATGACTAAAGAGGGGGATAATTCAGTAGGTAATGTTAGTACAGGCGTGTGAAATCAACGACGTTGGTCAGTGATGAGGCGAAAACGAAGAGATGCTCCGGGCTGATTTTGCATTACTCAGTTTTGTGACCTTAAAGCAGGCGATTAATCCGGATTGCTTGTGTTAAAAAGTATTATATAATTTTCTTAATTTATTGAATATTTTTGTAATTAAAATATGTGAAGGTTAGGCTGTTTACGTTAAAAATTTGCGTTGAAAATTGTTTATTTACCTGTTTATCGTGTTTGTTGGTTCTAAACAGTTTTATTTGATTGAAATGATAAATTATAACTATAAAAATTAAAATAATAATGATTATACAATTTTTTAAAATTTATCCGTTCCACCTTAAAAAACCGTGCAGCAGTTAACGTAGTGGTACGTCCCGGACAGGCTGTAACTGCTGCGCCATTTAAGGTGGAACGGATAATTGTGCTGGAACATGAATTGAGTACTGCCAATTGAAAAGGGCTCCCTTGAGCAGATAAATATGAGCATATTGGCATCATGACTAATGCCAGGTGTGGGTTAGAGGGGTATAAAACACCCCAGTATTGAGCTGTGGAGCTCTGGAAGGATGGTGGTGCTCCATCCAGTAAATTTGGGATGAGGTGGGATGGTAATCATCCAACATCCTGATCTTACTAAGGCTGTTTTTGCTGAATGCAACAGTCAGATCCTCAGAAATTCTTCAAAATCAAGTAGAAAGCCGCCTTCCCTGGACAGCAGAGAGTTACTCCAAAAAAGCAGGATCAGCAGCCGGTATTTCCCGTTCCCATCCCACATCTGGTTTAGATAATCAGTCCTGGTGGAACTGAACTGAACTGATCCGTACAAAACACCATGCTGTGAGTAAATAAGCCAGTGTTTTCCACGTCTAGTCGTATAGTTTCACCCGTCTGCTGCACCGGAGTCCCATCGTAGATCTTTATCCAGGGGAAGATGAAGCTCTGCAGTGCAGGTGGATACAGGACTGGAACTGGATGCTGAAGAAAAGAGGTTTAGGTGCGGGGGTGGTATCCTCACCCCTGCCCCCGTAATGTGGTCTGAGAATGGACACTTGAGTGATTCTTTTGTTGGTTTGTTTGTTGTTTTGTCCCTCTCCTCTTTGTCCGAGTGCAGATGAAGCCGCGGTGGGGTTGGATGTGTCTCTTGCTGCTGTCCGTCGCCATGGTAACTTGGGCCCAGGAGGAAGAGCTGGATGACGATGAGGAGGAGGAGGCACAAGTGGAGGATGGGGAGGTGGACTCTGAGGTGGACAGCGGTGAAATAACAGCTGATGCTAACGTGTCCTTTCAGGTCAGAGGTTTAATGAGGTTTACTGTGTACAGTACTGAGGTTTTAGGCACCTGGGAGCAAAGCTCGGTTTCAGCCAGCACAGCGTGGAGGTGTTCAATTCCAGCAGCAGCAGCAGCAGCAGCAGCTCACCTGATTTACCGTCGTTAAGCCCTGATTTACCAAACCAGGTGTTGATATGAGGAGAACTCTAAATAATACTAGACTCCATAAGGAGAACCTTGCAGATGTTTTAATAAGCACAGTAATGGAGAACCACCACCACTTTCTGTAGGAATGTTATTAGTGTTTATTGTAATATATATATATATATATATATATATATATATATATATATATATATATATATATACTGCCTAGATAATTTGATAAATTCTAATTATCAAAGATGGCTTGATAAATTATTGCACACTACTGTATAATGTATTGATTATCTGCCTAATTGATTATACAGATAACTTGTGTACAGGCCGGTTACGATAATGATTGACTTAATTATTGTACAATTAAATGGACAAGGCATTAATCATATTTGCTGAACTCAGTATAGCGAGGACAGCACGTTAATATGAATGAGCCGATAAGTTTTTTATCGTTGTTTATTTATGTAGGATGATTTATATGAATACATTTTTATGTTATAAGTCCAATGTCTGAATAATCCTAATAATTAAATGTCCATTGTTCTTTTAAAGGGTGTAACTGCATTATTATGCTGTTTTTTATCAGTTATATAAGCAGCAATACAAAACAATAATATTGTTTATTGTAATTATTTCTGCTACAGAATATTGTCCAAAAATAAAGAATAGTTATAGTGGCAGGCTTACTTGTGCATTGTGTACGTTGTTGGTATGATGGGAGTGATTTAGCATATGCCCTTACTGAAGGCTTCACTACTCGCACTACTGACTCCAGCTGAGGCTGCTTCTACCTATGCAGTATTTTTATTAAAGCGCTTACAATTTACAGACTGTGATAAAGCTTTAAATTACATGAACCATAACTATTAGTCAGCTTCTTTTTTTTCTTCCTATTAATAATTGTAATATTATTGTTATTATTATTATTGGTATCAGTACTGCTAAGTTTATCAAAGATTGTGCATCTGTGGATTTATACATTTATTAGTCATTTTGACCAGGAAAGGATGGGGGGGGGCCTGGTGAGTCCTGGTTTCTCCCAATGTTTCTTCCTCCAGCTTTGAGGAAGCATCTTTGGCGTGTTTGCTTGGAGTTTCCTGTTCATTCGTTTGTTTTTGTTTTCTGTCTGTATCTGAATATTCTGTAAAGCTGCTTTTTTTTTTTTTACAACATCAGGTTGTCAAAAGCACTGTACAAATAAATGTGTTTTTGACACATCTTGACAGCACGTCTTAACACAGTTGTACATCTTTGAACTTTCCAGGTGACGTATAAGACCCCTGTACCGACTGGTGACGTTTTCTTCTCCGAAACATTCGACGATGGATTGCTGAGCAGGTACGGTAGAGATTAGATATAAAAGAAAATACACCTTTAAACTGCAACCCAACAGCCCAACCACATATTGTGGAAATGGGCTGGTCCTTTAAAATATTTGTGCAGAGGATTTGAGCAAGTACAGCAGTGTAACTTCTACGTGACCAAATGTGGTGAATAAATGAATTTTATATTAGAGATTAACAATATTTAATATGGTGATGTTTTTATTGTTTAATGATCAGTTTTGTTGTCATGATGGGCAGTCTGCTTTTTCACTGATGTTGTCAGGTCTTAGCAGAAGCTGCACACTTCATTACAAACAGTGGGTTACAGACATACTTATCAAGAGTCTTAGTCAGAGAACACTGGTCTCTTTCATGTCTTTAGTCCTATTTAGTGGCGTTTAATAGAGCATAAGCTGATTCCAGATCAGCATGTGTATTATAAGAGGTTTGAAAGTGGGCTAGTGTAATTAGTCCTGTTTTTTTGGATGGAGTGAAGCAAATTGTGTTTAAAAGCTGTCATGACTGGTGCATTGTGTCTGTGTGTCAAAATATGGCGATTAATATTGTATATTGTGAATGTTTTAATTGGCATGGTGTAATTTTTTATCAAATTGTCCACATTGACTTATTTGACATCCAAAACTAAGCTGAAGACGTGGTACAGTGCAGGTATGCTCCAGCCCCTCCACTCTAATACTGTAATACTCTGTTCTAATGTTCTCCAGATGGACGAAGTCTAAAACAATGAAGGAGGATGCAGATGAAGATATTGCTAAATATGATGGTGGGTTTTTGCAGATGACACTGCTGTCATTTATTTATATATATTTTTAAAACAAACTGTGTGTGTGTGTGTGTGTGTGTGTGTGTGTGTGTGTTATTTTCCTCAATAATCATATTACAGTCATGAGACATGATTATTATACACCAATTTGCCATAACATTAGTACCAGTTCACGTCACCTGACAGGAGAAGTGAAAAATATTGATTATCGTCATCTACACTGGGCATGGATATATTGTCCAGGTGTGGATATATATTGGGCAGCAGGTGAACAGTTGGACAGTCAGCTCTTAAAGGTGATAAAATCAGAAAAAATGGGCAAGCATAAGAACCTGAGCCACTTTTACAAGAACCAAGCTTTGATGGCTAGACAGCCGTCTGGGTCAGAACATCTCCACCAAAACATCAGGCAGGTCTTGTGGGGTTTTTTTCTGGTATGAAGTTGTCAGTACCTACCAAAGGTGATTAAAGATGGATAGATCTGTGAACCAGCGACAGGGTCATAGGTACCCAAGGCTCATTGGAGGTCTCACCTCTCAGCTTACAAGACTTTTTCTGGATTTACTGGTAACGCCTTGGTGTCAGATACCACAGGACATCCTCAGAGGTCTTGTGGAGTTTATGTCTCGAATGGTCAGATCTGTTGTGGCGGCACAAGGAGGACCTACTCAGTTTTAGGCAGGTGGTACTAATGTTATGGCTGACTGGTGCATGTTGGCTCAGTGGTTGACAGATTCTACACCAAAGGTTCCAACCCCTGTTTGAGTGAACCCTCTGGACAGAAAGCAAACAAGCCTGAGTGTAGCTATCTGTGAAGTGTGTTTCTTCAAACACTGTGTTTTCTGTTTTCAGGCAAGTGGGAGGTCGAGGCCCTGAAAGAGAACAAAGTGCCCGGTGATCTGGGGTTGGTACTGAAGTCTCGTGCGAAGCACCATGCAATTTCATCTCCTCTGACCAAACCTTACATCTTCAAGGACAGGCCGCTCGTGGTCCAGTAAGTGAATTTTCTAGTTCTTGCTAATGAGCATACTAATGAGGGACTAGGAATCCATTTTGGTCAGAGCCTGAGTGTGGTTAGGACTTCCTGCGGAGGGAGTGGGAGGAGAGTTGGAAGATAGGAAATTTAGCAGATCCCGAGCGGTACGGGAAATATTCTTAAATTAACATTTACAGGCATTTCACCAAACCTTTATAACCACATAAAGAGTCTGTTTTTATTTATTAATCAGTATTAATACTTTTTTTTATGCAAAGAGTTTCATCTAACAGAATACTGTATGATTTATCGGCACTGTACCATTATAGCTGATTAATGCTAATACTGCACAAGGACTCTCAAAAGTAAAGCCACCACAGGTCTAGTGACTCTGGCTGGCTGGTTGTGGTATGGTGTGTAGCTCCACCCATCCCCATATGTTTCAGTGACAAAACAGCCCATTTCCCATCTCATCTTCCTCCTTTTAACTGTCTTTAACTGTCTTTCCATCTCTAGTGTCTCCAAATTCTAACAGTTACTGAGCTCATACTGGCATATTTTCCATTTTCCCTCAGTAATCATTTTTTAATCCTTACTTTGCTCTGTCTTAAGAAGGCGGGGTTACACTTAGGAATTAAGTGATTGACAGCCTTGCCTGAAAGAGACAGGTTGTCTGCAGGACCTGCATGGCACCCTCTCTGTTCATTACTTGAAGTAGCTGAGTTGTTGTGGAACTTGCATGACTTTTTACTGTTCAGTCAGTACACTTATTGGACAGACTGGGAATCCAGGGAAAAATCTACTCATTGATGCTCAATGAAGGCGGTCTGAGACACGCTTGGTCTGGGAGAAGAGGGTGGGCTAATAATGCAGTGGTGTATAACAGGGTATCTCAAATGTGTACACCAAATGTATCGATTAGATGATAGATTATGTGACAGCAATAGTAAGATTAATAATATTGATAATAATAATTATAATAAAAGCAGAGGCAGTGATGTATAACAATTAAAGGTTAAAAAAGGATGATTTTAAGTACTTTTTAAATACAGATGACCTGCTTAGGATTTGCGTTCTTCTGCTTCTGTATGTGCTTAATTCACACCATGGTTTGTCTTTAAATTAGGTATGAGGTCAATTTTCAAGATGGCATTGACTGCGGTGGTGCCTACATCAAGTTACTGTCGGACTCTCCCAACCTGGATTTGGTAAGTGTTTACTGTTTACGGGCTTACAGAAACAGTGGCTTAAGTGTGTGTTTTTAAGTGTGTGACCGTGTTGCTTTATTGTGCTCCTTACAGGAGCAGTTTCACGATCGAACTGCATACAGCATCATGTTTGGACCTGATAAATGTGGGGAAGATTACAAACTTCACTTTATCTTCAGACACAAGAACCCTCTGAATGGAGATTTTGAAGAGAAACATGCCAAGCGACCCGACACAGACCTCCGAAAGGTGTACTCTGATAAGAAAACTCACCTTTACACTCTGGGTGGGTGTTTTCGCAAATGTGTTCTCTGACCCACCTTTTTCCATCTTCACTGCATTCGTATTGTTTGTAGTGTAAGGGGTGTGATGGTGAGGAAAACATAACTGAATAAAATTGTTGGATCATTGACTGTTTAAAGCAGGGATGTCGCACCTTATCTGCTGGTGTGGCTGCAGGTTTTCATTCCAGGCAAGCGGAAGCACACGTGATCAGTTGTTTGAACTCTGGCCAATTGATTAAACAAGTGGAGTCAGGTGTGCTGCTGGCTGTTTAGAACGCTATCCTGCAGCTGCACCAGCCCTTCATTGTCTTTGTAATTACATTGTTGGAGCTGAAGGTTATTTTATCAAAGTGTAATTACACATGTCCTTCATTCACTCTCTTCATTTCTCTTTGATTTTTAGTTCTTAACCCTGACAACAGCTATGAAGTATTCATCGATCAATCCAGCGTCAGCAAAGGAAGCTTGCTGGCTGACGTGATTCCGCCAGTGAACCCGCCTAAAGAGATTGACGATCCCAAAGACTCCAAACCAGATGACTGGGATGAGAGAGCTAAGATTCCTGACCCAGAAGCAGTCAAGCCTGAGGACTGGTGAGATCTTAATCTTTGGCATCAAGAGGAGTCGAGTTAGGGAGTGTATTGTAATTATTATTATTATAATGTTGGTTAGTGTTGTGTATGTACTGCCGAAATCCACTATATGCTCAGAAAAGCATATTCCTATACCAATATAGTCTATTTATATATTTTATATTTTCCATCTCTGCTCATCACTGTAGTTACCGCACCTTCTTAATTCTACACGCACAAATCCTTAAACCAACACACACATTTACATTTACATTTATGGCATTTAGCTGACGCTCTTATCCAGAGCGACTTACAAGGTTACTCGTATTACAGCGGTGGGTCAGTGTAGTGTTAGGAGTCTTGCCCAAGGACTCTTATGGGTGTAGCGCAGCAAAGTCACCCAGCCTGGGAATGGAACCCCAGTCTCCCACATGGTGTGGTAGCTCAGTGGCAGGTAGTGGTGTTATCTGTTGCGACACACACACACGGTTACATGTATTATATAAATGCATTATTTGAGCATGAGACTTGAATGAGGTTTCTCCTAAAGTGGAGCACAACAGTAATCAACTGCCGAAAGCCATTGACTGACCAAGTTGGATGGTCAAGGTATCAGTGTAATTACGTTCTACATGCCTTCTCAATTCGGTTTCCCTTCATTAACATCCTGTTTCTCTCTGTCTGTCTTTTTGTAGGGATGAGGATGCTCCAGCAATGGTGCCAGATCCTGATGCGATGAAGCCGGATGGCTGGCTGGATGAAGAGCCAGAGTTTGTGTCAGACCCTACTGCAATTAAGCCTGATGACTGGTAATCTTTTCACTCTGCCTTCTCTGTGTTCATTAGGCAGTTGAATAGCACTCTAACGATACCAACCATTTTAACCAATGACTAGAGAAGCATTTGAGGAGCAGTGGAGAGTGGTGAAGATTTACCCTACTTCTTAAAATAGCATGATAAAAAAAAAAAAAAAAAAAAAAAAAAGGTTTGCCCACCTCTTACCACCCACACTTACACAATGCACCTAGATGCCTGGTTATGACATCGATCAGGAGATGCTCACAAAAGACCATGAGCTTTAAATTATAATGTGTCTTTTCTAAGGTCTTTTTTAAAATGAATCTATACTGTATTGAATTTGGCTGCAGTCACTGACTAACAACGATTTTTCTTTCTTTCAGGGATGAGGAGATGGATGGCGAGTGGGAGGCTCCTCAAGTGCCAAATCCAGCATGTCAGACTGCTCCCGGGTGTGGAGAGTGGAAACCCCCCACCATCAATAACCCAAAGTATAAGGGCAAGTGGAAGGCCCCACTCATAGACAACCCCAACTATCAGGTATTGCCTTCTTAAGAGAATGGACAAGACTCCATGTATACTAGTACTGGTTAAATCATGTCAGGTACACATGTGACTTAATGTGTTTCTCATTATTTGTCCTTAATATCAATTCTTATTTCAATACAAAAACAGGCACTTGTATAGATTAGTGTTCAACAACCTCACTCCTGGACATGCCTTTCTGGAGATTTACGCTCCAACCCTAATAGGCCCCTCCTGATGCATGTAATTATTAGATTAAAGTAATTATTGCTTTCAGAAGTTCTTGGTTTAGCTATATGACGTGTGCTAGATTTGGGTTAGAGATTAAACTAGGAGGTAGATTTCCTATTGGAAGGTTAGGGATCACTGGTGTGGCTGTTGCATATTGTACAAAATAAAAATGATGTGTTTTGGGGTGTATGAGTATCTGCAAACAACATAGATGTGTGTAGTTTATATTCAGAAAGTTCTAGCTTTCAAAATACCTAAAATTCAGGTCATTAACTGTGGTGGTCCGTGCTTACCCAGGGTGTTTGGAGTCCTCGTAAGATTCTGAATCCGGACTATTATGAGGATCTGGAGCCGTTTAAGATGACTGCGTTCCGGGCAGTGGGGCTGGAGCTGTGGTCCATGACTTCTGACATTTACTTTGACAACTTCATCATCACTGCAGACAAGGAGGTCGCAGACCGCTGGGCAGCAGACAGCTGGGGGCTCAAGAAACTGGTGGCCAGTGCCAATGAGGTGAACACACAGATCAGCCTGGCATATGGGGACAGAAGCTTTTATCTGCTACTGAAAATCAAATATAAAAACGCTGTATATTAGTCCTTAATAAAAAACGAATGCAGGTCATATCAGGGGATCACTAATATGATTGCAGTATGAAGGCAGTTCACTATTTTTTAATCTATGTAAGGAAGCCCTAAGTATGATACTACTCCTCTAAATGCACTCTGCCCATGGCCAGTGTGTTAAATGGCTTCATTTTGGAATAGTTTTAGGTATATTGGGCAGTGGTGGCTCAGCGGTTAGAGCGCCGGGCTATCGATAACAAGGTTGTGGGTTCAATTCCTGGGCTCGGCAAGCTGCCACTGTTGGGCCCTTGAGCAAGGCCCTTCACCCTCTCTGTTCCCCGGGCGCTGGAGTTGGCTGCCCACCGCTCTGGGTGTGTCTGTACTCACTGCCCCTAGTTCGTGTGTGTGTGTGTGTGTGTGTGTGTGTGTGTGTGTGTGTGTGTGTGTGTGTGTGTGTGTGTGTGTGTGTGTGTGTTCACTACCACGGATGGGTTAAATGTGGAGGACACTTTTCGCTGTACAGTGTACACTGTACAGTGTCAAATATGTGCACCTTTAGAACCCTTTGGGACCTTTATATTTCCTGCCATGTGTCATAAATATTGCAATTATATATTGGCAAAACAGGCCCTGATGCATGTTTGTGTTTCTAACTATACTTCATATCGGACTCTCTGTCTCTCTTCTTCAGCCGGGGGTGTTCAGTCAGCTGACGCTGGCAGCAGAGGAGAGGCCGTGGCTGTGGGTGGTTTATATCCTAACAGTGGGTCTGCCTATCGGCCTGGCTGTTCTCTTCTGTTGGCCTAAGGTGAGACCTAACCAACTGCTTTACAAGCCTTGTCCTGAGGACCCCAAATATTGTACATTTCTGTGCCCCTCTTGCTGAATCGTGTCTGATTTGCAGCTTATCTGGTTATTTTCAGCCCAACCCGGGTCCTTGAGGACCCCCTGCCTTGCACATTTTAGTGGATTTCTGCTTCAGCACACTACCTTCTGCTTAAGAAGGGCTTGTTAATTAGCTGATTAGCTGGATTGGTTGTGTTGGAAATTGAGGAACCACTAAAATGTGCGGGATTGGGGGTCCTCCAGGACCGGGGTCGGGAACCACTGCCTTGACATGATCAACAAGAATGAGAAACACAGGCCAAGTTTAGTAAAAAATAAGCTAAATGTGTAGCTCTGTGGTAAAGTAGTGTCTGGACAGCTTTTAGAAATTAAATCTTTTTTGGTTTGAGCATCTTCTCCATTGTTCATAGATACATTTGTCCTTTTTTACAAGAGCAGGTCCTTCAAGCAAGTTCTTTCATTGAAGATGCTCACAGGCTTATGCCTTCATTCAGCATTCATTTAGTCCCAGCATGTTTTTTAAGATGCTCCTAATGATGAGGTGCTCTTGTGATCTTTATTTTTAGGAAAACAATCTTTGACCATGTTTGTCTATGTCTATCTGTGTCCTGCAGAAGTCAGATGATGAGTACGTCTACAAGAAAATTGACACCCCTAAAACAGAGGATTTAGAAGAAGAGGATGAAGATGAAGGAGAAGAGGAGGAGGTGCAGGAGAAAGAAAATCTAGAAGACAAAGGCAACGTGGAGGACGTTGCTGAACCAACCGGTCAGTAAAGAATGTGGACATTTTTGTTGTAGAAGTTGTGTGTGGAGGAGGGAGTGTACGTTACATAGAAAATATATGGTGACCTTGTTTAGCTGGGTTCACTGGGTTTTCCCCCATTTACAGGACAGCACTTGCAGGAGACAATTGAATGAATGTAAATACTCATGTTTAATTGGTTGCTTTTGGTACGTAGTCTACTTTGAAAAGGCGGTGCTTGATGCCTCGGACACATCACTTTTTTATCCTGCCAGCAGATCTAAATAAATCCAGAGCTGCGTCCTATCCAAAACTGTGCCCTATTTACTAAATTCTGTGCACTGTAACAATCCCACAACGCATCACACTAAGTGGGTTACTAATTATGTACCTGTCTGCCATGGAATACCCATAATTCATTGTGTTTTTAGTTTTAAAGATTCATACACGGGTTCTCTGAGCAGTGAGCTCACACGTGTAACAAATTGTCCAAAATCATTCCCCACCTTGTTGAATTCTGTTCCCTATAATAGCGCTCTATGTAAGTATCTGGAATGTTGCATGTAGGTGATGCTGAAAAGGACACGTCTTCGAACACAGCTCTGGATTTCATGCCAAGTGAAAGTCAGACTAAATTAGAGACACATAGTTTATTGGTGACACTTCATCACTAGCCTCCGGAGCTCTTTCTAAACCCAATCATATTTCTCTTTGTCTTATTCAGAGGAAAAGGAGAGCAAGACTGAGGACGAAGGTGGAGCTGCTGGAGGAGAAGAGGCAGAAGAGGCAGAAGAGGAGGAAGAGGAAGAGGAGCCTAGCAAGTCAAATGGCACGCCTTCAGATGATGAGGTAAGACTGCTACAAAACTTTATGAACTGCCTGCTACAACGTCTCAGTTCACTTCTGGCAGGCAGTAACACTGCTGTTCCGGTTTTCAATGGAATGGGCTGAGCTCTTTAAAGGAGGCGGAACTCTGAGCTGTGCAGTGTTTTGGCCTCCCGGACAGGAAGAGAGAAAGGACACTAGCTTACGTGAAATGTCTGTTGATTTTAATATTGGCAGTTTTGCACCAAATAATAAAATGGAGTGGCAGGGCTATAAATGCAGTCAAATTTCATAAAATTTAAAATGTCAATTATTAGCCCAGAGTAGCTTAAACAATCTGCTCTGGCAGAATTTGACAAATACATCATTTTCTCAAATCAGTCTCGTCTACTGAAACTGATGTGACTCTGAAGACATTGGGCATCTCTACTTCTTCAGTTTTCCAGTGTTAGAAAATTACCTGCATAACAAAAGCTAACAATTCCAAATCCCGAGCCATCAGCAGCCAGATTCAGAGAGAGCACTGTTGGTTGTGTTCTCTTCTGGTGAGTAGAACCGGGGTCCGCCAAACCAGCTGCTGGCTGCTCTGTAGGCTGCTCTGTTGGGAGATCGAAAAAAGGCGGTGGCTGGCTTTGCATGTATCGTCCTTACCTTCCTAGTGTCAAAGGCACTACCAGCGCTAGAGCTATGAATGGGAGGGTTAATTGGCAGTACAAAATTGGGAGAAAATGGGATGACATGTTTGATCACGTTCAGGTCCTAATACACGGGGTGTAGTGGTTTGCAAACAAAAGACTACCCAGGTTTCTTTTTGATTATTTCTATCCGAGTTTTTCTGTAGTGTTGTATAGCGCCCCCTGAGGTAGTCCGTACAGCTCAGTAGTGCAGTAGTGTGTAAACATTAGCATGTGTCTAAACACATACCCTACAACTTTCCAACCACGCAGATAACCCGTCCTTCAGTCCACTATGATTTCATCAGTTGAAATTGTATGGAAAAGATAAGAATGTCTGAAATGCTTGTTGTTGTTTTTTTCCTCAGTCGTTTTCCTGCAAACAGAACAGTGAGCGAGGGAGAATAAAGAAAGGGGGGAGAAACTGGCCGTACGAGAGCCGCTCTCTCTAAAGGCTCATTTATACTTCCTTTACATAAGAAAATGAAACCGCCACTGCCCGCATACTTCTATACGTCCTTTAGGTTGGCATGGATGTTAAGCAATGCAGCCACTAGAGGACAGTTCATATTTCCGGCTGAGGATAAATGAGCCTTATGTGCAATGGTGTGGGAGAGCCAACAAGACTACAGATAGCATAGCGATACTCATACATCCACTGCAATTCCCACAATGCCATGCAAATCCAAAATTCACTTGCTTACAGCTTAAAGTGTCTTGGGTGGAATAGCGCTTCTGAAAAATTGTTCACCATGAACATGGATGCTTAGTCTGTGTGTATTTGACATATGACTGCATGCACTGTACTGTGACATACCGTTAACCTCCTAATAATAAAGCATCTAATTAAATCTGATTCATTAAAATGAATAGTATCAGTCAGTAAGTAAGAAATATTCGGACATTGCCGAATGATCCTCTCATCGCGCAGTGCCATTTTGAGGCTAATCTGTATTTCTGTGTTTGTGTCCCTCCTGCAGATGAAGGATGCCGATGAGGGTATTCAGAGCACTGGAGATGGACATAAACAGGCTGTGAGAAAGCGGAGAGTACGGAAGGACTAAAGGGCCCTTTTTCCTTCCTTTTCTCCGTCTACCTTTCCCCTATTTCTCTTTTTCTCTTCCTCCCTGCCTTTCTAAATGCTGCATGCCCCTGGCTTTGCAAAGTCAACAGGCCCTGCTCCTCCACTGGAGCTTTCCCCTCTTCCTGCTCCTTCCAGTCTTCCTCTCCACTGATAGTTCTTACAGGTTGCTTTTGAGATTTAGCTGTATCAAGCAAAACTCTGCTGTATTTTCTCTTTTATTTATTTTATTTTATTGAAGGAGTAGCATTGAGGCCAGTTTTTACAAATGCTAGCACTAGCTTAAGTACTGTGATACAAATGATGGGGGGGGGGGGGGTGTTTTAGAAAGAAAACCACCTCAAATAACATTTCATAGTTATTTAAAAAAAAAGTTCTTTAACTTATTTAAAAAGTTGGCGGCATTTTTATTTATTTTTTGTTTTAACTTGTTTTAATGTTATTGATCAAAAAAAAAAAAGCGCACTGAATATATTTGTTGTTTCTATGTTGATTTGAGTTTGGTGTCCGACCTGAAGATCTCTCTTTCTAGTGTGTACACAAGTTCTAGTGATGGCGGCTTGGCTTGTGAATCTACTGCTGAAACTGTATTTACACAGCATCTGACCACACTGTATTACTTCAGCTTGGCAATCAGTGTTTTAAGGCATATCTGTCGGAACAGAATTCCAAATCTTATCCATATTCCCATACTGATGTAGTCCCTCCAGCAGGAGGTCGTTTCTACTGAGGTTAAGAGCCAACTGGATCTGAGCAAGTCAGACACCTCAGTTGTTGATGATTTTGAAGTTGCTTATCTTAGCTAGCTGTGGTGTTCAGGATGCTCTGTGATTACAGCCTCAGTAATAACGCTGCAGCCCTGGTCTCAAACGAGGTTGAGCAACACGTAGGAACCTTTCAGCTTTAAGAATACAAGTGTTTGTCTGGAGCGATGTGCACCGTTTGTTTTCTCTGCTGTTTTAAGGTCATGTTCTTGCCACCCGAGGGCAGCTTCTTGTTTACATATGTTTGTAAATTGTATGTTGCTCTTGGAAATAAACATTTAATACAAAACCCCAGTTTACAAACCCACGCAAAACTCAACACTAATGCAAAGGCAGAAACAGTTTATTAACACAAAAAGGTTAAAGGCATAGTAGTAATAGTACAATTTACACACTTACACACAAGGCAGTATCTACATTGGATGTGTGCAGGCTGAAGTTACATACCTGAAGGGAAATGTTAATATACAGTATGGAAGAACGTCAAAACAATAAATAACATGATCGTATTTGACCAATCCTTTGCAACGACTTGTAAGCTCGTTCTCATCGTTCTTGATCATGTCTTTTGGTTATTGTGTCTTTGAGCAATGCAGACTTTGGCAGATGGTGAAATAACATTTATATTTCTACATGAGCAAGCTAAAATAACTTCTATTAATTTTTTTTAATGACTTTAATTTTACAATTTCTGCTCAGCAAATGAGACTTTGGTATGTAAACTGAGGTCATGAGTAGTGGTGTAACAGAACAGCTCAGATCTGATCACTTTTGAGTCACGGACTGGCAAAAAAAAAGAGAAGCCGACAAATGTGAGACAGTAATTTTAGCTTTCATTTTTTTTGTATTAGTGACTTATTTTGACATGGTCCATTTGTGATCTATTGGTTGAGTGGAGCAATTGCCTCTCTCTCGCACCCATGCTTTTTCCCTTTTATTTCCTTCCACAGTAAAAGTTAATCGTGGATTCTGTGGTTCTGATGTTGACCCCCCTGTTTACACTCAGCCCGATACTCCCACGCCTCACACTAACAAAACTCTGCTCTCCCCTCACACACCGACTCCACAGTGATGGTGCAGCAGATGTGTGGCCGTGCTCGATGTGTTGCCTTATGGCTCAGTGTTTACAGACCCTAGCAGTTTTATCCACACGCTCCCTCTGTTCACAAGACGGACAGCTGCTCAATCTGCAGCTCTGCGTCCAGACTGAGGGAATTATTACTCTAAGAAGTAACAGCGGCAGTAAAACTGTATCTCACACTGCCAAATTTGTGTGCTTCCTGAACCATTGTGGGGGTGATCGGTGTGGCTCACTGATTACCCATGATCCGTTACACCACTGTGAAGACTGAGTCAAAGCATCAAGCCATTATTTCATACCTCTGCTTTGTGCAGGGATTCTGTAACTCAAATACACCCCCTCTAGAGCACTCTCCCAGATCAATATCACTCTACAGTCCCTTTTTCTTTTTACAGTAAAAGCCTGGCAGTTCATTTCCTACCTAGCGTCTCCGATCCCATCTTCTTCCAGTCAAAAGAAACGTCTTTTGAAACCCTACCATACTATCAGCACAAACTTTTGTTCCCTTTGCCTCTATTGATATTGTAGCATTTCCACCTTTCCATCAAGTCCAGTTCCACAGTTTATTAGTATTAAACAAAGGAGTACAGAAGGTCACAAAAGTTTACTGACCACTGCATGGTTTTCCAAAATCATTCACCCCCCGCCCCTAGCCATCAAATCATGCATATTCTCTTTGGAATAATAAACAGGACCTCATGCACTTTCATAAGAACATCTGTCACACCTGTGCTTGGAGACCTTAAACCGTTTCTCCTGTGCTTCACTCTTCTCATCGCCTGACTCTCATATCAATGACAAGTGTGAAAATGGAGGGTTCAAAAAGGAAAAGGAAAAAAAGATTGTACAATAACACCCTAGTCTTCAGGCTGGCTCTTAAAACCTAAACCTCGCTTCCCCACATTTGAAAAAGCTGCTCTAGTCTGGCGGGAGAAACATGCAGGTGGTCTGCTGAGTTGAGTAGCCACTAAAAGAGCTGCACAGAGAGCCTGATGTGCATTAGTACTGTGGATATCTGACCACAGACTATGAAATGCTTCCATTAACTCCGTAACAGCCAGAGAGAAAGAGAGCAGGTCAGTCTGTTCGAGTGTCATCCACAAGCAGCCGGCATCGTAATGGACGGAATGAGGCCGCAAAGAAGAGGGGAAAAAAAACTGTACATAGAAAAAAACAAACAAATTCAGAGCTGAGAGTAATCCTGCGCAGGGATGAGTACGTGAGAGACTGTGATAGTGGACATTGGAGAACACTAGTGGGTAAAGGTAAACAGGGCCTTGTGTGTACTGGCCTTTTAGGGATAAAAGGGTCCGTTCTGGTGGGGGAAGGATCGCGTTCCAGGCTTCATTTCCGTTTGCTCTTGGTGTCGGTGGTCTGAAACACACTGGAGGCAGACATGAGGTTCTCGATGTACTGCCCCAGAACCTGGTTCTCCGACTTCAGCTTCAGGTTCTCTTCTTTCACCGCATCCACACGAGCAGAGAGATCTGGAGGAAGAAGAATCAGAATCGAGTTTACTGGTTGAGCACAGTTGAATGGATGCTTGTGAGATCAGGTGTGAAATACCATTGCCTAAGCGTGCTCCAATGCATCATCCATGGCTCTGAAGAGATACGAGTACGTTGTGTTTAAACTAACACAAGCTGGTTTAGCTCTTGTGCATTCGAATACTTCACTGACCCTTCCTTTGCTGTCTGCTTTCCTTGTGCCTGATATCTCTGTATTTCAAGTTCCCATAAAATATACTGGCAGAGCTCACTAGCCCATGCAAACACATGTCTCCAAAATCAACAGAATCATTGAGATGATGTAACCGTCACTGCCAACATGCTTGTTGTCATGGATGTTAAGCAATACATCCGCTGAAAGGCAGTTCAGAGTCATATAACAAACGTTGGACGTTGTGGTAATGTACAGATCACGAAACAGAAGAGAGGCAGATAATAATCTGGCTATAAACGAAGTGAAAGAAATTCCATCATAAGTTTTTCTATTGCCAGAGTTTCTTCTTCATTGTGTCTGTATGGAAGTGGATGTATTGGCTACACTCTCCCCACGGTTTCCAGTGGTACGGCTCCATTCCACCCGTATCAGTAAGCTTTCGGAAAGTGTGCACAAATTCGGAGTATTCATATTTAACGCTGAGTATAAATGAGCCTTTAGTAAAGTACTAGGATGCCGTCTGCATCAGTAGCCGGACCTAAACACTGTCTCACTGAGCTCCACAATAAGACCATGTTTCACATTTACAGACTGAAACACGACAGTTTAACATTTGGCTTGTAGAGATACTATCTGACCTGCAAAGCCCATCCAGATTACAGGCTGATAACAGGGCGGCAGAGCTCTGCTGGGTGGTCTCAAATAACTAAATAAAATGTATTAATTGGGCCGTTCATCATACAGGTTTTCTGTCTTTAATTTTTTTTTTTTTTTACTTTTTGTTAATCGGTTTAAATCTGAACAGATAAGATACAAAAGATACAGCCACAAAAGACAACACACAAAGCAAACTGTCAGTGTCACGCAGAAACCTTCTATCTCCAAAACAGCAACTTTACAAGAGGAGGAAAAAACCTTAACTTTTAATGGAAGTCCATGCATTACTATTGCATCCATCCATTCAATTTCTTTTCCGCTTCTGCATGGTCAGGGTCTCGGTGGGTCCACAGCCTGCCAGGGATCACTGGACGCAAGGCAGGAACACCCCCTGGACCGCACACTACTCACCCACACCCACACCAAGGGGCAATTTAGCATGGCCAATCCACTTACCTCGTGTGTTTTTAAAAGGTGGGAGGAGACCTGAGTACTCAGAGGAAACCTCATACACAGTGATTAGAGTGAGGATCGAACCCACAACCCCAGGCCCCTGGAGCTGTGCAACACACGCAGGACACAAAGTACAGAACAACTGGCAGATTCACATTATGTCAATAAATGAAAAACTGTGAAAAGGGAGAGTCGCAGGTTTTGCGTGAAAGCGGTGATGTGCAAGACGTCCATAGTGTGTAACGGGAAGAGGGATTAGATCCATTATGCCGCTGCTTGAGCATCACAAACACTCTTCAGAAAGCTATTAAGATTGCCTGAGCGGATCTGAGTCAGGAGTCTAGCGTACAGTCAGCAGACCAGCACTGCCAATCAATACAGAAATGGCAGCTGTGTTCTGAAACTGTGCTGAACCGGACAAAGACAGCTGGAGCAAACGAGAGACGGCATTTGAGAAATGTTGAAGGTAAAGAACACAATACTAAGGCTGGGAAGCGAATGATACACAACAGGTACAGGACTGAGAGTGGAATTACCATTTACCTTCTAGCGTGTGCTGAAGCTCGAGCACTTGGTTGATGAGCCTTGTCTTCTCCTCCAGTTCAACCTGGTTCTCCATATCTCCTTGGTGGACAAAATGCACATATATACCATATAACACCTTAAAGTATGACAACCCCAATGTAAACCTCCTTAACATAGATGCGTTTGAGTTTACCATCCATGTCACAGTTCATGGCGAAGTATTCGTCCTCTTGTCTGGAGTGCAGAGCTGCAGGACTGTCACCTGAAATCAACACAGTGAAATGTCAGCTCACATAGACAAGCACACATCACTGAATACCCGCTGATTTACTGACGGGTGAAAGTACTGTTCGTTCTGAGATTCTACATGTCCAAATGTTTGTGGACACCCCTTCTAATGAATGTATTCAGCTACTTTAAGTTGCACCCATTGCTGACATAGACGTGCAAATACAGCTCATCACACACACAGCTTGTTTAGTCCCTGTAGAGAAGTACTGCCAACAGAATAGGACCCGCTGGAACAGATAAACATGAACCTATTGGCATCATGCTGCCTAATGCCAGGTGTGGCCTAGAGGGGTATATAGCCCCCCAGTATTGAGCTGTGGAGCAGTGGAAGAACTGTGTTCTCTGGAATGATGGTTGGTGCTCCATCAAATACTTCTGGGATGAGTTGGGGATGAGGTAGGGTAGGGATCATTCAACATCCTGACCTCACTAACACTCTGGAGGCTGAATGCAATCACATCCTCACAGTGCTGCACAATACTGTTTTTCCCTGGACAGTGGAGAGTTACTCCATCAAAAGCAGCCGGATAAACTCTTTTTTGAACACCCCCTCATGGACAGCTGTACACATGCATTTCTGGACAAGCTGAGAGATCCAGAACTGGTCTCTGAAGGGTAAAGAAGCATGTGGGCTGAGCTGGTAGAGTGATATTACTGGATTTTACACTAATATGACTCGGGTTATGCAGCTTTACACTCTCTGGAGAGAGGTTCTGGTGCAGCTCCACCAAAGTCGGAATGGCAGCGACTGAGACGAGCGACTGTTCTCCCTGTTACAGTCAGTGCAACCTCAGCAGGATTCTGAAGCTGTAACTGAGTTCATGGTACTGAGTACAGGTATCTAGTTACCAAACCCAGCTAGACAACCAGTATGACAAAGCTTGACCTCACTGGTTGACCAGCATGACTAGCATGACCAAGGTGGTCCACCAGCCACACTAACTTCAAAGGCAGCATACACTATGCTGATCAGTAGCTGGTTAACCAGCTGGCTTACCAGTATGTTTTCCCCTGGATTACCAGTGTTTTAACCGCCCTGACCATCTAATATTAGCTTAAACCGTCTGAAACCAGCTACCAGCAAAATCTCCTTTAAGCTGGACTTTTCAGCAGGGTAATTATTAGAGTCTGCTTGTACAATATGATGTAACTTGTCATTTGAAGTATGTGACAGTCTACGGGTCTTAAGGCTGTGACGAGTACTCGTCCCAGAAACGTGTGTTTGGTTGGGCATGTTCGAAGACCAGCTAAACCATCAAACTCAAAACAAAACACACTCTTAGCTGGCCAAGCTGTTTATACAGAATAATAAATACTGAATAATAAATAAATACTGAATATTTACTGAATAATTAGCAGTAACCCCATAATCAAGTACTGAATAATTCACATTTATTGAATAGAATTACATCTAGAAGGCACTGAAAAGTTTTTAAAGTGCTTGCAGACTTGCAGTAACTAGTATTTGCTGAATAATTGGTAGATCAGTGTAATTATTACTTGTGGAATAATTAGTAATTACTCAACAATTAGTAGGTCCTGAAAACACTGATTTTCCTTGAATATTGAATAATTAGTATATACTAAATTGGTAGATCAGAGTAATTACTACTTGTTGAATAATTAGTAGGTACTAACTAACTACTTTTTCTTGAATACTGAATAAAATAAAATGTACTTAATTGGTATTGGTAGATCAGAATAATTACTACTTTTAAATAATAAGCAGATATTATTATTATTATTATATTATATTATTCTTGAATATTGAGTAATTAGTATGTACTAAATTGGCAGATCAAACAAATTACTACTTGTTGAATAATTAGTCGGTACTGAAAACTACTATTTCTTGAATACCGAATAATTAGTATGTATTAAATTGGTAGATCTGAGTAATTACTACTTTTTGAATAATTACTAGGTACTGAAAACTACTATTTTTTGAATTCCAGATAATTAGTATGTACTTAATTGGTATTGATAGACAAGTAATAGTCTATCAAGTAGAATAATTACTACTTTTGAATAATTACCACATTACTAAACAATAAGTAGGCACTGAAAAAAATACTTGAATGAAAAATACTCTTGAATACTGAATAATTAGTATGTACTAAATTGGTAGATCAATATAACAAATAATTAATATTTGTTGAGTAATTAGTAGGTACTGAAAACAGATTTTTCTTGAATACTGAATAATTAGTATATACTAAATTGGTAGATCAGAGTAATTACTACTTGTTGAATAATTAAAAGGTACTGAAAACTACTTTTTATTGAATACTGAATAATTAGTATGCACTAAATTGGTGGATCAAACTAACTACTACTTTTTGAATAATTAGTAGGTACTACAAACTACTATTTCTTGAATTCCAGATAATTAGTATAAACTTAATTAGTATTGGTAGATAAGAATAATTACTACTTTTGAATTATTAGCACATTACTAGACAATAGGTAGGCACTAAAAAAAACCCTTTTCTTGAATATTGAATAATTAGTATGTACTAAATTGGAAGACCAGAGTAAGTATTGTTGAATAATTAGTAGGTACTGATTTTTTTTCTTGAATATTGAATAATTAGCATGTCCTAAATTGGTAGATCAAACGAATTACTACTTGTTGAATAATTAAAAGGTACTGAAAACTACTTTTTATTGAATACTGAATAATCAGTATGTACTAAATTAGTAAATCAAACTAATTACTATTTGTTGAATAATTAGTATGTACTAAATTGGTAGATCAATATAACAAATAATTATTATTTGTTGAATAATTAGTAGGTACTGAAAACAATACTTTTCATGGAATACTGAATAATTAGCATGTACTAAATTGGTAGATCAGAGTAATTACTACTTGTAGAATAATTAAAAGGTACTGAAAACTACTTTTTATTGAATACGGAATAATCAATATGTACTAAATTGGAAGATCAGAGTAAGTATTGTTGAATAATTAGTAGGTACTGAATTTTCTTTCTTAAATATTAAATAATTAGCATGTATTAAATTGGTAGATCAAAGTAATTACTACTTTTTGAATAATTAGCACATTACTAGACAATTAGTAGGTACTGAAAACAATACTTTTCATTGAATACTGAATAATTAGTATGTACTAAATTGGAAGATCAGAGTAAGTATTGTTGAATAATTAGTAGGTACTGAATTTTCTTTCTTAAATATTAAATAATTAGCATGTACTAAATTGGTAGATCAAAGTAATTACTACTTGTTGAATAATTAGTAGGTACTGAAAACTACTTTTTATTGAATACTGAATAATCAGTATGTACTAAATTGGAAGAGCCGAGTAATTACTACTTTTTGAATAATTAGCACATTACTAGATAATTAGTAGGTACTGAAAACAATACTTTTTACTGAATACTGAATAATTAGTATGTACTAAATTGGAAGATCAGAGTAAGTATTGTTGAATAATTAGTAGGTACTGAATTTTTTTTCTTAAATATTAAATAATTAGTATGTACTAAATTGGTAGATCAAAGTAATTACTACTTGTTGAATAATTAAAAGGTACTGAAAACTACTTTTTATTGAATACTGAATAATCAGTATGTACTAAATTGGAAGATCAGAGTAAGTATTGTTGAATAATTAGTAGGTACTGAATTTTCTTTCTTAAATATTAAATAATTAGTATGTACTAAATTGGTAGATCAGAGTAAGTATTGTTAAATAATTAAAAGGTACTGAAAACAATACTTTTTATTGAATACTGAATAATCAGTATGTACTAAATTGGAAGAGCCGAGTAATTACTACTTTTTGAATAATTAGCACATTACTAGACAATTAGTAGGTACTGAAAACAATACTTTTCATTGAATACTAAATAATTAGTATGTACTAAATTGGAAGATCAGAGTAAGTATTGTTGAATAATTAGTAGGTACTGAATTTTCTTTCTTAAATATTAAATAATTAGCATGTACTAAATTGGTAGATCAAAGTAATTACTACTTGTTGAATAATTAGTAGGTACTGAAAACTACTTTTTATTGAATACTGAATAATCAGTATGTACTAAATTGGAAGAGCCGAGTAATTACTACTTTTTGAATAATTAGCACATTACTAGACAATTAGTAGGTACTGAAAACAATACTTTTTATTGAATACTGAATAATCAGTATGTACTAAATTGGAAGATCAGAGTAAGTATTGTTGAATAATTAGTAGGTACTGAATTTTTTTTCTTAAATATTAAATAATTAGCACGTACTAAATTGGTAGATCAAAGTAATTACTACTTGTTGAATAATTAAAAGGTACTGAAAACAATACTTTTTATTGAATACTGAATAATCAGTATGTACTAAATTGGAAGAGCCGAGTAATTACCACTTTTTGAATAATTAGCACATTACTAGACAATTAGTAGGTACTGAAAACAATACTTTTTACTGAATACTGAATAATTAGTATGTACTAAATTGGAAGAGCCGAGTAATTACCACTTTTTGAATAATTAGCACATTACTAGACAATTAGTAGGTACTGAAAACAATACTTTTTACTGAATACTGAATAATTAGTATGTACTGAATGGTCTCCTGGTCCAGGTCACAGACCCAGTAAATCAGGGCTACAGGAACTGTCCTGTTACCCTCAGTTAGCAGTCTGCTGCCACAGCCAGCTGTATTTACAGGGTAAAACACATCTAAAAATGAGGTAAATTCTTTATTAATTTATTAAACTAAAGTTTGCATCGCCAGTGTGTTTTGCTTTGGGTGTCAGCTAGCTAGCAAGCTAATGTTTAGCAATAGCTATAGCTAAAGGCCACGTAGTTAGCTAGCTACAATTCAGCCAGATATTAATTATTTAATATTAATTACAACGTCTTTATAACCCGTAAGTGGCGTAAATCACGAAGGTTATGTATATTGTTGCTTTAATGTTTAATTAAGATGTATTTTAGCTAATAATTTGATGTTTTGTTGGTGGAAAAAGCAGCGGTGGTAAATCCAGCTCCGGAAAGTCCGAATCCAGTCCGGGATTTTGTTCCAACTGCCTGGGCAGCTCTGCTGCAGCCGAGCTGCAGCAGAGCTGCCCAGGCAGTTGGAACAAAATCCCGGACTGGATTCTGACTTGGCCTGTAGCCTGGGCCGTGCTGGCTTCTTAGCCTAGGTGGGTTGCAGAGCCGAACGAAGCGTTAAGACACAACACAAAAACTACAACAGTTAAACCCGAGAAGTGTGTCTAAATGCGCTCGTCTTACCGTTCAGGAGTGGACAGGCCGGATTAGGTGGTCTCTACAGTAAAACCGCTTTGGTAAAGTGGCCACTGCAGCTCTGGGAGATGGTGAAACTGCGCTAACTGCTCCTCATCCCTGTATACAGCAGGGTTTGGTCGGTGCGAGGCCGGCCGTGGCCACCAGAGGGCGACAAAGCGCCGCGAATCAGTGCTAACATAGGGAGGCGCCAAAACAACGGTGCTGCCAGTCATACGGTGTCCAAAAGTATTCGGACACCCCTTGTAAGAAGCTCTAGAGAAGCTGTATATGTGCCTGGGGTCATGATGACTGTGATGTGAGCTAGAAGAAGCTCCCAAAATCTGACGGGGCAGTGGTGGCTCAGCGGTTAGAGCGCTAACAGGGTTGAGGGTTCGATTCCCGGGCTCGGCAAGCTGCCACTGTTGGGCCCTTGAGCTCCACGGGCGCTGGAGTTGGCTGCCCACCGCTCTGGGTGTGTGTGTGTGTGTACTCACTGCCCCTAACATTGGGTGTGAGTATGTGTTCACTACCAGATGGGAGTAAATGCGGAGGACACATTTCGCTGTCCAGTGTACACAAATACGTGCACCTTTACATATGGCCCATTTATATTGGATACATATTCACTATATTGACAAAAGTATTTGGACATCTGCCCGTTCATAATTTTTTCCGAAATCAAGGGTATTAAACCCTGTCAGGTCAGGTCAGGATGTTGGACGATCAACACCCCAGCTCACCTCACCTCACCTCATCCCCAACTCCTCCCAGAAGTATTGGATGTAGCACCATCTGTCATTCCAAAGAACACAGTTCTTCCGCTGCTCCACAGCTTAGTGCTGGGGGCTTTATACCCCTCTAGCTCACTCCAGAGAGTCCAACTGGCAATGTCTCTCTACAGGGCAGCTCCAAAATGGTGTTCCAAGCCTGTCTCTCTATAGGAGAGATGTTCAGAGAGAGGCAGACGTCTCAGGAGTGACCAGAGTGAGGTCATTTCTCCTCCCCTTCGGTCACCTGATCATCCCTGATCCGCCAGCATACTGTATGCACAGCTATGTGTATGTGCTCATGGCTTTACAAGTTTATTTATTAAGTCATGCCATGAACCTCAGGGTCAGTGCAGGAAGGAGCGCATAGCTGCTCGAGAGGAACAGATGTTCCTCACAGCGCAGAGAGTGCTCCCCATGCAGAGGTTGCAGCATTGGCAGCTAGTGGGTCAGATGAGATGATTAGCCTGCATCAGACACACGCTCTGTACAGCCACATAGGCTGCTTCAAGCAGAACTGAGAGAACGGGAGAGAGAAAGACAGGGTGAAGACGGCCCAAGCCATTCTTGAGGCCTACTACCGGCCTACAGCTTAAAAATAACGGTGCTTCTAATGGTTCCTTATGGGAGCAACTGTGGCATCTCTTAAGGAAGTATTTGGGGGGTGTATATTCAGTACACATGACATGTTTAAGATCAACAACCACTAATAAACACTGAGATATCCAGTGTAGGTGCACACACTGTCCAAAACTCTGTAGACACCTGCTTCTACTCTTCTGTAAGTCATTAGGTATTTTAGAGGGAGGATTGTGAGGATTTGATTGCATTCCGCCACAGCAACATCAATGAGGTCAGGTACTAATGTTGGATAAATGGTTGTGGCACCACATCTCATCCTAAAGGTACTTGATGGAGCTCCATCACTCCAGAGAAGACTCTATAGCTCAGTGCTGGGGGCTGTCTACCCTTCCAGCTGATGCTTGGCCTTGGGCTTGGTGATGTTAGCTTTTGCACTGGTGCACCTTAAAATAGCTGTGACTCAGTAATTAGAATGGGTGTCTGGATACTTTTGGACATTGTGCATCATTGGTCATTCTGTTAGATACATTTGACACTTTAAAGGCATATTGATACTGATTGTAGTCCATCTGTTGCTGCAGAATTCATCAGTCCTGTCTATTCCATTAATCAATGTAGAGGGACCACCACAAGACCACCCATGAGCAGATCTTTTTTGGATAGTGGACTATTCTCAGCACAGCAGCAGCACTAGTGAACAAGTGCATCCAGTATAGTGGTATTGCTGGGGCTTACTCTTCTTGGCCACTTTATGAGAAACCCCTCTCCACTTTTACTGTTTGTTGATGTCCAGTCTGTGAGCCATCCTCTAGCTCTTCACTGAAGGTCAGTTTCTGGTCATCTATCTGGACCACTGTAGCCTGAATGTTTTCTGGGTGATGGACCACTCTCAAGCCAGACATGACCAACCCACTTTGCTTGAAATGGTCGACCACTCAAACAGGCCAGCCAAACTGGCATCAGTCCTGATTCTCCTTGACCTTTCTGTAGCCTTTATTATAGTCAACCACAGGATTCTCCTGACCGTCTTTACTAGTCTTGGAAAGACCACCTCTGCATGACAGTGATTTGCATCGTACCTGGAGGAGCTCTCTTACTACTCTATGCTGACTCTCCACTGGCATCCATCAAGGCTCAGTCCTTGGTCCTCTTCTTTTCTCACTCTACTATCCCACTATGTGCCGAACAGCTAGCAGATGTTTTTACGGACATCTTCAACATCTCTCTGAGCTGCAGTCATCCCAACATGCTTCAAAACCACCACCATCATCCCTGTGACTTCAGAAGAGTGCGAGGCGAACACGCCCCCCTGAACATCAATGGCTCTGTTGTGTAAATCGTTCAAAGCACCTAGTTCCTCTGCGTCCACATCACAGAGAACCTCAACACCATCAACACCAGCGCCATAGCCTTCCTGCGGAGACTGAGGAAAGCTCATCTTTCTACTCCTTGACTTGACTCCCTGGCTTCTCTTACCACTGCTATGCTGATGACGCTCAACTCATCCTTTTCTTTCCTAGGAGCAAAGGGTGCTAGGGGCCATGCACAAGGGCCCAACAGCGGCAGCTTGGCAGACCCAGTTATGAAACCCACAACCACTGAGCCACCACTGGCTAGAACAAGGCAGCATGGAATGAACATCCCCCGGGGGTCCCATCTCTTTCGGTCAGAGTACCCAAATAGATTGTATTCATGTCTTGTTTCGTGTTTGACATTCAGGCCAGTGTAGTACGGTACCAGGCCAAGAGTTTGGACACACCTGGTTGACTAAATGCTAGGGTGACCATACCTACTAACTTAGTCCAACCTGAACCCCAACCCTCCCAGACATGAGATCCTACCTTTGATTTAGATACCCTACACTCTGACTTTTATATTTGATAGGATCTAGCTTGAGGTATCGTTTGGATTCCAGCCTGTACAAACTAGCAACAGGTGGGCTACAGTCAGTTACTGTAAACCTACAGAGTGCTTATATGGTAGGCAGGTCCTACAAGGCTAATGTTTCTTATAAAATGGCCAAAAAGTGTAGTTACAAGGCAGGTGGCTGGCTGGATTAATGCACTGCTGTGACGGGGCCAGCAGCCAGTCTTTTTAACAGATAATCAACAAACAGGGAAAGGAGATGAACTGGGATAAGCAGGCTTTGTTGTTTTAATGCACACACACACACACACACACACACACACACACACATACACACACACATAGTCAGAGCAGGAACCTGTACACCCTCGTCTGCTGGTGCTATTGTGAGGCTGTGCCATTCAGTGAGCGATCATGAGGCCTTTAAATACACAGAGTCAGCAAATTCCCTCTTGTACAATGTGTGTGTGTGTGTGTGTGTGTGTGTGTGTGTGTGTGTGTGTGTGTGTGTGTGATGGCAAAGGGGTACAACCTTTCATCTACACTCCATAGCCTTGTCATTGCAAGGCTTGTATGCCTGACATGTATTTCAGAAGCTGACCTAATTTCATTAGATGCACTCTAATGGACAAAAGTATTGGGACACCTGCTCATTTATTGTTTCTTCTGAAATCAAGAGTATTAAAAAGAGTTGATCCTGCTTTTGTTGGAGTAACTGTCTCTACAGTCCTGGAAAGAAGGCTTTCTACTGGATCATGGAGCATTGCTGTGAGGACTTGATTGCATTCAGCGTAAAGAGCGTTAGTGAGGTCGGGACATTGGATGATCACCACCCCACATCATTATCCCCACCTCCCCAACTTATCCCAAAAGTACTGGATGGAGAACCATTCATCATTCCAGAGAACACAGTTCCTCCACTGCTCCACAGCTCAATGCTGGGGGGCTTTATACCCAATAGAGTCCTATTCTATTGGCAGTACTTCTCTACGGGCACTAGACAAGCTGTGTGTGCGAATCTATCTATCTATCTATCTATCTATCTATCTATCTATCTATCTATCTATTCCTAATCCACTGTGGTGTGGACACTAGCCTTAGTCCTGGACATCAAGGGTTGTGGACTCATTTAAGATAATTATAATTTATGTAAAGCTTATTTCTGAAAGCAGTGTATGGAAATTAGTGTCAATATCTTAAAGCAGCAGTATGTGAAAATTTCCTGGGCTCCTGGGCTCCCCCTGCAGTTGTGGAGTGCAGTTTGCTTTTACTCCACTGCTGTAAATACAAGTTGTGCTTTGAACATGTGGACAGCTGATGGACAGCTGTACACATGCATTTGTTGACAAGCTGACAGATACAGAAGCAGCCTCTGAAATGAAGGAAGCATGCGGACGGAGGCAGTAGAGGGATATCACAGGATTTAAGACTAATACCATAGATGGGTTATACAGCGTTCCAGCCTAGCATGCCAATGAAAGAGACACCATTCTCCCTATTACAATCAGTGTACCATCCTTCTGAAGCTGCTATTTTATGGTACAAATTCTACATATTGCTGCTTTAAGGTTAATAACGGAATATTAATCCTGTAGTTTAAGGAGATACGGCAGAACCAGTTTCCACAGGCACGCGCAAACAGAGACACACAGCGGCCTTACCTGAGTCATCGGCCAGTGAGATGTTTGTGAAAGTCCCATCGTCTTCGTCCACTTCTCCCTCCATAATTGTCCAAGTGGAGCCAAAGCTGTATAATCACTGTAGGTTTTTATTTAAGCCACATTTTCTCTTCTCCTGTTTATTATTACTGTTTCCTTCAGCCCATGCCATACACTCACTCTCTCTTTCTCTCCACGCACACACTCTTATGGGACACCTGCAGCTGTTGGGCCGCACCCCTCTCAATTATTCACCATCTCCACGGCAACAGGCCGGACCTGCAGGGCAGCTCAGGTGACACCGTAGCCGGGACAGTCGAGCGGCCCTGAGGCGGCGCCTGGCAACAAAGGAGTTCAAAGTTCACTTTCTCTTTGAAGAAAGAAGCCTCTCTGCAGCCGGGTCTTGTTTTTGATATGTGAAACAGTAACCACAGAACACACACACACACACACACACACACACACACACATGCACGCACACACAGCCTCCAAAACACACCTTAATCACTCTGCACTTTTGATCAGATTAACAAAAAGAGTCACTTTACAGCTGCAGATCTTGTCCCCAGGATCAGACTCCCTAATAAACCACCATAACAGCAGCCTTACACAGAAACTGGGTGTGTATAATATACACTGTGTCTCAAAAAGATTTTGTAGAAGAAAGGAAATTCCTAATTATTTAAATTATGGAGTTATGAAATAACTAAAAGTTTGGCAGAAGGACCACGCCCAAATCACCACCTCGCCATTATTATGTGCCCTATAAAACCACTCCTCCACCTTCACCATGATGAGGTTTTGCACCTCACTGCCACCCCAGCTCCTCCTTCTCTTCCAACACATGCTTTGTCTCTGTTCGGCAAAGGGAAGTCTGACTACAGCTGCCCTAAACTTCAAACGCCCTAGGTTTTTAAGAATTTTCCCAGGGTTCCCTCTTCCTTGCCTCAGCTCACAGTGAGCGTAGTCCCCACTTTGCAAACAGCCACAACATCCTAACTACAGGGGATACCCTTCTATCCCCAGTCTCCTCTTTCTTGAAAACATACCCTAGCATTTGTATAACATGATTTTAAGATGATGACCAGCACACCTTTAACCAGGTTCTGTACCTTCATTTTTAGGAAAGGACTGTGCATAGCAGCTATCACTAGTGCTCTCCAACTGCTGTAAGTAAACACTAAGTGGTAGATGTACATGTGTACACACACACACACACACACACACACACACACACACACACAAGCACAGGTTTAGCTTTAATGAGCTTGCAAATTAATGTTAATTATGCTGATACACTGAACAAATGAGATTAATGATACGCAGATTACGTTCCAAAACACACACACACACACACACACACACACACACACACAGAGAACTGGATGGACTGCTATAGTAACTCGTAACTCTATAGACGTATATTAGCTGTTGATTTGAAGTTGAGTTCAGTTCAGTTGAAGGAAGCTGCTGCCCGTATCAGATTCAACTCACCGCCTCCTTAATGCGGCCTTGGCGAGAAGTTGACAAGCAGCTGAATCCCAAATGCCTCTCTACTCCTGTAGGGAGCACACTCTACAGGTCACAGTATAATGATCTTCACACTCACAAAAGTGCATTACGAGTACGTGTACACACTCAAGACTAATAAGGCCGTTTGGATTATGCCTAAAAAAGGATCTTTGGGGATTCTTCAGTGAAGAAAACTGTGGTTATACAGAAATATGAAAACACAAAGAACCATTTAAGTGGTTCTTTAACGGTTCCTTGTCTGGTTCTCCACAATGGAGAAACTGTAGGACGCAGTTCTCTACTGAAACGTTTTAAAGAAGTGGTTCCGGATAACAGCAAAATAGTTCCACTATCGTTAAAGTCAAAGAACCTTCTCTGGAGAGTGTAGAGTGTAGTTTCATGCCTCCCTAATTCACATTTACTGCACTGCTTGGCTGTAGAAGCCACCGTTTCATGACTCATGCAGAGTGTATGGAGCCACCTGGGATTCAGGCAGTGTGTGTATGTGTGCGTGTGTGTGTGTTAAAGCTTGGCGAACAGGCTGTGTGGGATCAGATACAGAAACATAAAGAAAAAAGTTTCAATCACAGGAAGAGGGAGGAGGAATACTGACTCTGCTGACCTCATTACCCTGTAAGACGTTTGAAGACAGGTGCAATCATTCTAAATAAGACAGAATCTGAGAATGTGCAATAGGCACCACCTGGTGGTTACAGGCAGAGTTGCACTTGACCCTTGCTTGAGTTTGTATTTTACCCCAGCATAGTCCAGGGGGGAGGAACCGCAATCCAGGACTGCAGTAATCCAGGACTCTCAGGTGCTACATTTGCACTCTAAAATTTTTAAGTCCAATACCAACTTGATACCAACAAAATGATTAAGTAACTGATTACAGCAGAAACTGATTAAATGCTGTGTAAGATGTTTAGTCTGTGGCTCCTCCCCCTCAATCTGTTCACTGTTTATCACCATATGCAGATCAAACTCCCCAATCACAACACAACATTTACTCAGAACTGTGTTTGTTTATGTGGTGTAATTTCACAGCTCTAGGGTGGCCCTACAGTCAAACTGCTGCCCATCAAGTTTGAGGAGATCACAAGTTCAAATCTCAGCAAGGGCTCAGAGCTCCACTGACAAAATTGACAGTCTGGGGACGCCATGTGATTCTAAGCTGCAGATGGGGATAAACAGTAAACAGACGGAGGGGGCGGAGCTACAGACTATCTTATTTTAAAAACAGTATTCAATCAGTTTCAGCTGCAGCTCATTTACTAACGTTTTTGAGGCTCAACCCAATAATATGTATTATTGATCAAACTGAGATGCAGAAGTTAAAACAAATCTATGTAGTACATACACTATATGGACAAAAGTATTGGGACACCAGCTCATTCATTGTTTTGTCTGAAATCAAGTCATTTTGTCTACTAGATTTTGGAGCATTGCTGTGAGGATTAGATTGCATTCAGTGACAAGAGTGTTAGAGAGGTCAGGATGTTGGATGATCACCACCCCACCTCATCCCCAAGTCCCAAACTCATGCCAAAAGTATTTGATGAACTGCCATTATTCTAGAGAACTCTAGCCCACGCCTGGCATTAGGCATGGTGCCGTAACCTGATACATAAAAATGGGACATATTTTGGTTAGATTCATCATACAATCACGGTAAAGGTCTTTCAAGACAGTTGTGGTAAACTCTGAAGTCTTTAGCTAACTGTTTTTGGAAATGTTTAACTGGAAAGCAGTCAGATCGGGTGTGACGTCATTCCCAGCTCCGACATCCGAGGTAAATGGAACGCATCATTAGACTTGGCATGGCTTTCCTGGACTTGTGAATCAGTGTGGACTATTCCTCAAGCCCTGACAAGGACTTTCTGGCTTGGCTAGCTTGTCAGCATCGCTAATGTTTTACAACAATCTACGTCTACCATACTTGAACACACAATATAACAGCATGCTACCAACATTGCTGATATAGAGGTCTGGAAGTAAACCACTGGCAGTGTCTGTAGGGTTCAAACATTAGCAGGTTCTTATTATAAAGCGCTGATTGGCACCTTTCTATTTCACGGTTCACAAACGTATACCTCCCATGTTCTGTTGTTTTTAGCAGTGTGTGCTTTTGAATGGCACGGCTGCACTTCTGACGCTGAGGAGGCCTGAGCGTTTACAGGCCTGCTGCGATTACACGGCAGAGGAACAGCGTTAACACGCGAGCTTGACACTAATCAAAACCGTAGCCGTGTCTGGACTCCCACAGCTTAGCGCTGTCTGCTGAATGGCGAGGAGTACGGAGGGGTCAGGTAAACCTGTTTAATGATGGAAGAAAGATGGGGGCGCAAGCAGAAAGGAAAACATGCAGGAATGTTTGGGGAGAGGAAGATTAGACAGTAAAAAAGAAAAATGGGAGCTACATTATGCCATAAGAAAGGAAACAGCAGACACTCTCTCTGCTTCCAATTCCTCCTCAGTTAACAGATGCCTGTGGTTTCTGACGGCCCTCCTGGCGCTTGTAAAAAGATTCGGTCCATCTTAATTTTTATGCGACAACCACCGCCAACTCCAGAGTTCATATCAGCTTCGTCTTCACTTCTGGTCGTTTTGCTTGGGTTTGACTTGCCCCAGCAACAGCGATCAGATCAGATTCAGGCCTTGTCAGTCTCGTCATCATCTGGTGAACTGTCTCCTAGTTGCAGGAGTTATCAGCCATAACATTAGCACCACCTATTTGCATTGAGTAGATCCCCCTTGTGCCACCACAACAGATCTAACCATTCGAGGCCTGTGAGGACACCCTGTGGTGTCTGGCAGCAAGACATTAGGTGGGGTGAGGTGGAGTCTCCATGGATCGCATCAATGAGCCTTAGGTGCCCATGACCCTGTGCTGGTCCACTGGTTGCCCCACAAGACCTATCCTATGACCTATCTGACCCAGTCGTCTAGCCATGACAGTTTGGTTGTTGTCAAAGTAGCCCAGATTCTTACGCTTGCCCATTTTCCTGCTTTCAACACTTCTTCAAATTTAACCCCAAGAACTAACTGTTCACTTGCTGCCTAGGTGATCCCATCCCTTGACAGACGGCACTGTAGCTGTCAGTGGTACTAATGCTATGGCTGATGGGTATAGGTACTGTACACACAGCAAAAATGACTAACTTTAATATGTTGGTGATTTATGGTATGTAGGGTGGTATGGTGGCTCCACAGGTGGTGTGTTCTCCCCATTTCCTGTTGAGTTTCCTCCCTGCTCCCAAAAACTCACATGGTAGGAATTGGCTAAAAGTTGCTGCCCCTATGTGATTCTGGGAATGCTGTGGACACACTTTGACCCTGACCAGTAAGAAGTGGAAAAGAAGATGCCAGGAATCCTTGGGCCCAAGGTAGGAATTACCCCCCTGGACAGTCTATGGCAGGGTACCACTCGCACCCATTCACACCTAGGGGGCAATTTAGCATAGCCAATAAACCTAACGTGTCTGTTTTTTGGGGGAGGGAGGAATATGGAGGCAACCCACACAGACACCAGGAGAACACACCAAATGCCTCACAGCCAGAGACCAGAGGGTGGATTGAACCCACAACCCCAGGCCTGTGGAGCTGGGCTACACACACACACTACCTGCTACGCTACCCATGCATCAAGGAAGATGCCTTCCATGCCTTCTTTTTTTCACCTTCATATCCTACCCTCGCTTTTTACCAAAAATTCAGACTAAACTCTGAGATCAGAACTGAGGAGCTGAGTACCGCTCTCTAGCTTTCACACATGCAGAGCAGTCGCACTGCCACCCTGACATGCTAATGTGCTAGCACTGCTACACCCAGACTGCGGGGGCACGCCGGGTGGTGGAGGTGCCCTTTCGCCCACCTTACACCGAGCCAAGCCTGGGGATGAGGAGGAGGGAGAGAAGCTGGTGCTGGCGCTCGGAGCCGTGACATCCAGCCGAGGGCCAATCTGCCAACCAGCAGAGCAGAGCACTGCAGCACAGGTTCCCTCAGCACACAGGAAACGTGCTCCAAATCACACCTTGTTCCCTGCATGCTTGCATTGTACCCTAGCCCTCAAGATGTGTAGGAGGAGCTGACGCAGTGCTTGTAAACCTAAACCATACGGGTCTGAGTATTCATGTGTGTTTTGGAATTTTTGTAGTCTAATTTTCCAATTCCCAATGCTGGGAAGGCTAGCATACGCTTTCTTCGAGGCATTTGCCCTTAGCAAAACACAACGTCATTGGCCAGCTCAACACGCTTGATGAAATGTCAGCTATCAGACGTACACACTGGCTACCATCACTCTGAGTGACAAGGGGAAAGGAAGGGCCGTCCTACCCATCCAGAGAGCGAGTCCAATTATGCTGTCTGGGACCCCTGACCATGATTAGCTGTGGCATCACTGGGAAACCTGCGAACTACTGATGAAAGAGTCAGTGCTTAGATGGTTGCGCCACTCAGGAGCCCCAGAATCTTACTGTTCTTAAGGCTACATCCACCCTCACTGTCAGTGGGTCCCTCACTGTCCTGAGTCCGAACACCAGGCCTCAGTGTTAGACACTCCGGACTGTTCAGCTCCACCAACAGATTCACATAGGAAGAGAATTTCATAGGTGGTTACATAAGCTGTGTGTGTGTGTGTGTGTGTGTGTGTGTGTGGTTGGTATGGTCAGCATGGTACAGGGTGTGTGTAATGACAGGGGTGGAGGTCCTGTCATGGGAGGAAGATGACATCACAGTGTCACAACGATGGTCGCCCCCGGATCTCAGTGGCGACGACAGCCCCTTCCTGCAGCGTCGCCACAGCAACCCCTCCCACTTCCTGGTGCCTCTCCAAGGCCTCTCCCAAACTCAGGCATCCTGAACACATGCACACACAGACACAGGAACCTAAAATACAAGCATGTGGAGATCCACTAGCTAACATAGACCCCCACACTGTACCAGAATGCCTGTCTGAGCCTCGAGAATGGAATCCAGTGTAAGTTCTTCTGAATGTTGAGGGGGAAATACTAATTTATTGCACATGTATAACATGATGGAATAGAAGTAGAAGTGAATATTTTGGAAAGTCCATCAGTGGGTAGAAAAAATACTATGCCTGTCACAGATCTTAAGTTATAACTGACTGCTGGGAATCTACAAGGCCTAAAAAAATAGACTTTGGACCTGGAAGCTCTGGAAAAGTCAGGAGACGACCAGGATTGCTTTTTAAGCTCTGCCAGCACATAAATTGTACTAACCAGCCCCAGTTCGAGGAAAAAGCAATATAATAAAAAGTAAAGTACTTCAGTAGTTCACAAGTAAAACATATATAACACCAGTCTAATGCAAATAATGGGAAATGGCAACTTTACAAGAGAAGAAAAAACCTTCTTAACTGTCAATGGAGGACATTTTGGAGCATTTCTATTGGTCCATTCATCATGAAATTAAAGAGCAACTGCCAGGTTCATATTATGTCAAAATGTGAAGAACTCCAAAAATGGAGACACAAGGTTTAGTAATAAAATGTGATGGTTTGAGGAAAATGGTTATATAACACATACACTGTATGGACAAAAGTATTGGGACACCTACACAACACTTTCATGACACCCCTTTCTAAATCCATAAGCAATAATATCAATATCAATATAATATATTTCCAATAATACCACTGATCACAGGTGTCCTGATGGTGAAAGATCTAGGAGGGAGGAAATTTCACCAGCTGACTTCTTGTTGTTGCAGTGGTGGCTCCTATTACAGAACCACGCTGGAGTTCAGTGAGCTGTTTAGAACCTCCCATTCTTTCACTAATGTGTGGAAAGGCAGACTGCAGGACTGAGGTGCTTGATTTTATACACCTGTGGCAACGGGACTGAATCAGACACCTGAATTCAGTGATTAAGAGAGGTGTCCCAATAATTTTGTCCATATAATGTATATAACATAGCTACATATGTATTAAATACATTGTGATATTTATTCTTTTACCCCACTGAATGCTCCATCCTACTTAAGTCATTCTCCAAGGACTCTCCTCACCCACCCAGGTGTACAGAACACCATATCTAGGCACCTTTTTGTAATTCCAATAGAATAGGACTCTCTGGAGCAGATCAACATGAACATGCCTAATGCCAGGTGTGAGCTTCATCACCACCCCACCTCATCACCCCCAACTCCCCAACTCATCCCAAAAGTATTAGATGGAACACCACCATAATTCCAGAGAACACAGTTCCACTGATCCACAGCTCAATGCTGGGGGACTTTATACACCTATAGTCCACAGCTGGTGTTACTTTATCTGCTCCAGATAATACATATGTATAAATACCATATGTATTGTCAGGTGTGAGCTAGAAATGTATAAAACTCCCAGCATTGAGCTGTGGAGATCTGTGTTCTCTGGAATGAAGGTGGTGCTCCATCCAATACTTCTGGGATGAGTTGGGTAGCCACTTATGCTTTTGCAAACGCTGCATGCAATCAAATCCTCACAGCAGTGCTCTACATTCTAGTAGAAAGAAAAGCAGGATGAACTCTTTTTTAAAACCCATAGACTCAGTGATTTCAGAAGAAACAATGAATGAGCAGGTGTCCCAATACTTTTGTCCATATATACTGTATATATTAATATGCTTTTCCTGTTTTAAGGGGGTGCTTTCTGCTATGGGGATGAACTAAAGTGGCCCTTTTCTATCCCATCTGGTCTTCCCTCCACATCCTCTGGCTTAACTCAGCAGGTACGCTGTAAACACACACACACACACCTTCTGGTTTAACTCCGAGGGGACGTAACCCCCCAAACCCCCCCCCCCACCCACCCACCCCCCCCAAAAAAAGAAACGGAACAGGAGTCTGGTCCACAGGGTCATTTAATTTTATTAATGTTCACACACTGAAACACACCACCTGGACAGACCTGAGGCCACACCTCCAGCAGCAAAAGGCTGTACACACAGTGGAAATGAAGCTCTTCAGAACAGACACTAAAATAACACACTGCTGTTCAGAAGAGTCCATTTAGTGTAATATTTTAAGCTCTATTCATATACACTATATGCCCAAATGTTTGTGGACACCCCTACTAATGAATGCATTCAGCTACGCTCTAGGTTGCACCCATTTAAGCTGCACATACAGCTGGTCCAGTCCCTTTAGAGAAGCTTCGCCAATAGAATAGGGCTGATAAACATGAACCTATGGGCACCATGCTGCCTAATGCCAGGCGTGGGCTAAAGGGGTATATAGCCCCCCAGTATTGAGCTGTAGAACAGTGGAAGAACTGTGTTCTCTGGAATGATGGTTGGTGCTCCATCCAGTACTTTTGGGATGAGTTATGGAGGTGGGGATGAGGTGGGGATAAGGTGGGTGTAGGGATCATCCAACTTCCTGACCTGCCTAACGCCTGACTCTTGTCGCTGAATGTAATCAAATCAAATTTTGTGGGTTGTTCTTGGTATGCAGTGGTCAGTACCTGACAAAAGTACTCCAAGGAAGGACAACCAGTAAACCAGCGACGGGGTCATGAGCACCCAAGGCTCTTTAATGTGATCCATGGAGACCCCACCTCACAACTTATAGCACTTAAAGGATCTGCTGCTAACGGCTTGGTACGGCAGTTACCACAGGATACCTTCAGAGGTCTTGTGGAGTCCATGCCTCGACAGGCCAGAGCTGTTTTGGTGGAACGAGGGGGGTCTACACAAGATTAGGCAGGTGGTTGTAATGTTATTGTTGTACATCAGTTATTACTGTTTGTATTAAATAACAGAAATGATTAATAGCACAAGTACATTTCTGTGTAAATTATAAAGTTATAGGTGGCTGTGGCATCACTGGGGCCCAAAGTCGATGATTGGGCCTGCGCTTAGACAGTTGCACCTCTGTGGAAGGGTGGCAGGATCACCTTTCAACATTTTTTCAGTGTCCTACCCTCTAAGCAAAAGGGTTCTATGTAGTACTTAAAATAGAACCTCCTTCTCCCATAAAGTCCCATAAAGAACCACATACAAAAGGTTTTCCACCCATGCAAAGATCTCCTTTAACCAGGCGAAGAACCATTTAAGCAAAGAAGTCTTTACGTTGTTATGATTCTGTACAGAACCAATGCGCATATCAAAGAACCCTTGAAGAACCCTTTCTTCTGAGTGTAAAAGTGAACATTAATATACGGTTATACACTCAGCACTCTTAGAACCAATGCAGCCAATGCAGGCATACCCTCTGGACCCTTAAAAAAAGCGTACTGTGTAAAAAAGAAGAGCCTCTCAAACACACACTGCTGGCCATGTGGAGGACCTCACTCCAGTCCATCTGCAGGAACTCCGCTTCAGGTTTTACCAACAGCTGTAAACTCACACAGCGTTGTTTTACAAGCACCCAGCACACTTACTTCTCTCTCCTCTCCCTTAATCTAACCTCTTCACCAACCTCTTGTTCTGGTTTTTGTAATGCTCTCTATCTCTCTGGCTCTTTCTCTCTTACACGCTCACACACACTCCCCCACACACACACTAGAATCTGAATGGCTGCAGTCTGGCCTTGTAAAGACTGGTGAATGAGAGTGAAAAATGTGAAAACGACGGTCTAAATTCTGATCTTCGGTCAGTTCCTAGAGTCTGAATCTAATCAGCGGACATTTATTTCATTATTACTCCATCCTGATGATCAGTATCACACACACACACACACACATCTTTTTGAATCCACACGCTTTAAAAGAACCTCTTGTAGTAAGAACTTTAGGTTCTGATTATGCAGTGGGCGGTATCTGCCAAAAGTACTCCAATGGAGGGCAACCAGTAAACCGCTGACTGGGTCATAGGCGCCCATAGCTCTTTAATGTGATCCATGGAGACCCCAACTCACAACTTACAGCACTTATAGGATCTGCTGCTAACGGCTTGGTAGGCCAGATACCACAGGACACCTTCAAAGGTTTTGTAGAGACTAGAGCTCTTTTGGTGGGACGAGGGGGGTCAACACAAGAATTAGGCAGGTGGTTTATAAGGTACCATAAGGTACCTCTTGTTGTAAGAACTTTAAATGGATAGTTCGGAAAGAATCACTGTAGCAAAAGAGATGGACCAGAACCTCCACATAAAGGTTTTCTTCACAAAGGCTCTCAGGACCATTTATATTGTAACAGTGATTGTGCTCAGTCAGGCTTCTGAGTGTGAAACTGCAGTAGACTGCTGTCGGCATGACTCAGCGTGACTTGGCGAATCCGAGAAAACAATAATCAAGTGCTTAGCATGTGTCAGGACAAAGCATGACCGAACCACAGACACACCACTGTCCTGCATCCCAGAGAAGCTTTTGGTCTTGTTATGAAGGAACTGCACTGTTCAGGGCAGGTTGGGTCTAATGCTTTGCACTCAGACAGGCATGAGTCTGTTTAGACACCACAACACTGCGTGATGACATCACGGCGGTAAATTGCCCCATAATGACCAGAGAGTCATTAGTGGTCGGGCCAACTGTTGTCCTACATGCGTATTTGCCCTTTGCGTGCAATGTTAAGCAATGCTGCGAAGGCCGAGAAAGCGTAGCGTAAAGTTGCACTCGATGGGCGCATCGAGTGCAAGAGTGATGAATGACAATGATGGGTTCTAGAGTCCAGACGTGCTTCTGAAGCTAGTCGGCCCAGAAAGCAGAAATTTGCTGGATAATTCTTTCATCCCGAGGACCTCTGATGTTGCTCATTTGGGTGAAAAGGGGCATGAAGGTACACAGAGGTCACAAATTCGGTCACATCACAGTTTGGACATCTCAGTTCGATACCAAATCAGCAACAACAACAAAAACAACAAAAACCCCAGATGTATATGGGTTACATCTGTTGCAGTTTGGACAACCTAATGTTGTATAGCGCCCCCCTAAGGTAGTTAGTATTGACTGACTCTCGCATAGGTCATATTTTTAGATAAACAAACAAAAGAGTCAATTGTCTATCAAATTGTTTACAAAACTGAAAACCATCTCTTATATTCTAAAAGGTAAAAATAGCTAGAATTATAAAAGCTGAAACTCGAGTGTTTTTAAAGCTATGTTCAGACTGCCAGCCCATACCCGATTTGTAGCGGATCTAGATCATATCCAGATTGATTTGTACTTACCTGGACAGCCAAAAACCTCTTAAAATTGGAAGTGGTTTGAAATGCGCTTACAGTCTGAGTTGTACAGATACGTCTTAATCTGGAAGCTCTAGACGCTCAAAATTCTTGGATTTCCAAGTTTTTGATTGCATGACCACATCAAATCCAGAGCGACCTTAAAACAGAAAAACAGTTCGGGCAGTCATCTCACCAGATCTGATTTGAGAAGCAAGTCCGATTTGCCTGCAGTCTGAACATAGCCAAATTATTCCACCTAGGCTCCGTTTGCATTGCCAGGCTGAAGTGTCTCGAATCAGATTTTTTGCCTTCATGGGACACAGATCTGATGATTTCAGGGCTGTGTGGACATGTCAAATCGGATCTTTTCCAAATCAGATTTGGATCACTGGATGCGTTCAGACTGCGGGCAAATCAGAAGTGTTTCTCAAATCGGATCTGTTGAGATGATTGTCCACGCTGTTATTTGCCAATGATTGGATTGGATGGGATTGGGGCGTCGGAACATCACAAATCTATCTGCATGGGTTGCTGAGGTCACGACGTATGCGCTACACGTGAGCAGAAGTAGATGAAGGTCGCTCCGGTGCGCTCTCTGTCGCAATGCGATTGACGCTAAAGATTGATGCTCAAAGAAATCAGATTTGAGCGGCCAGAGCATCCAGACTGAGACGCATCTGTACAAATCCGATTGCATTCCCTTTTCAAACCAGGTGGTTTTTGGCTGTCCAGACTATCAAAAATCAACCTGGATACAAACTTAATATGTCAAAAAGTTTATTTGGGCTGGCAGTCTGACCATAGCCTTTCATATGTTGTCCTAGATTGGATACGTATCTGATTCGTGGGCATGCAACATGAATGTGAACGGTCAGAACGGGATTTGGTACGCACGTGCTTATGCTGTTGGTGACGAAGGCGCCATACGCATATTAATGTGTGCCATTTCAGGGACAGATTTGTTCACATTAGACAGATAGGTCTCACTTACGTGTATGAATGTGAACCGTCAAGAAAAAAATCTAAATTGATTAATGAAAGAAAAGACAGAGGAAAACACACCAACCCAAACAAGTTACATAAACAAAAGCAAAATTTACATCAGTTCAACTTCTGCCCTCGTCCACTTTGTACAGTGCATTTAGCAAATTATGCTAATGCTTTCCGGTTCCTTTTTTTGGCTCCTGCACATTATAATCTGATCTAAGGTGGACGGCTTGTCTCTTAGTTCTCTGCTCCATCAACTGCTCCACAGATATAGAAAACATAAGAGGGTCAGACGACAACAGAGAGTGTAACTTAGCGCTGGTTTACCATAGTTTACCATGTAAAGCATATGCTAATGAAATTTGCTTATTAACGGACGAATAATTAGCGCTGCGCTGTGCATCTCATTATACATTAATTAGTATAATTATCACAGCCTTGCCTGAGTTCTTTTGTCATGATGACAAAAAGATGTGTTAATCTGTTCTTTCAGGGAAAGGTGTTTTATGTGTTTGTGTGTGTGTGTGTGTGTGTGTGTGTGTGTGTGTGGTGCTGCGAATGGTTGTCCTTTCACTGCTGTAAAAAGATGGAACCCCCTCCCCACCAACACACACACACACACACACACACACACAAGAATAATCCAGACAGATGGCTAAAGCAGTGATCCTGGTCTCAAGTGTGCTCTTTACCCCCTGGTTGCCATCTCTGGTAGAAGAAGAGTACATGACTTGCATTAGCAAGGTTGGAAGCACCAAGTCGACTGTTTGCACGGGTATTTCAGACAAATTAGACCTAGTTGTAGACTGTAAAGCAACAGCTCAGCAAAATGTACAATTACGCCATACCCAAACTGTAGTCAAGTCAGCCAAGACATGTCTGATGTATGAATTTGTCACTGAAGCTACGAGGCTAATGTAGCCAACACATAGCTTTAAAAGTTCCTTTGAGAACTCGCTGGTCAGTCCTTCTACAGAAGCCCGAAGCCTTGGTGTAGTCATGGATGATCAGTTATCGTTCTCAAGTCATGTCGCAAACGTAACTCAGTCCTGCAGATTTCTCCTGTACAACATCCGGAGAATTCGACCCTTCCTCCCTTCCTCTAGAGAGTCGCCCAGGTGCTCGTTCAGTCTCTCGTCACTTCCAGACTTGACCACTGCAGCTCTCTTCTGGCTGGTGCTTCTCTGCACACCATCAGACCCCTGCAGCTTATCCAGAATGCAGCGGCCCGGGTCGTCTTCACCGTTCCTAAATTCAGCCATGTCACTCCACTGCTGCGTTCTCTTTTCACTGGCTTCCTGTAGCTGCTGCTATCATCAGATTCAGAAGCCTGAGTCTGGCCTAAAAAGCCCAGAATTGACCAGCCCCTCCGTACTTGATGGCGATGGTCAAAAGCCGATCTGCACCAAGAGCCCTTCCAGCTTCAAGTACGGCTCGGCTCGACCCGCCATCCCTCAAAATCCATGGAAGACCAGCGTCCAGGCTTTTTTCTGTCCTGCACCAAAGTGATGGAACGCTCGCTGTCTTCAAACCCAGCCTGAAGACCCTCCTCTTCTGAGAGTACTTGGGTGAAGAATAGAGTGGTCTCCTTATTGACTTGTGTTTAGTAGATTAGAGGTATCTTTGAACTATTAGTCTATTCAAACAAGTATGCAGACAAGTGTGCTCCAATTTGAGCCGTATAGTCTGCACAGTGCTATTTCTTTGGGTTATTTAATAATCACTGTGGCCTGTGGTATTTCTTCATATAGAATTTATTTTTATAGCAAGGTCAATTTACCATATTTTACCGCAGTCATAGGATTTCCAAAAGGTTTAAAGATGACTGACGGGATGGTGGTTTTCCGTTAGTTTTGTGTTAAAATGTATGTATTAATGTATTAAATCAAGGTGCAAAAGTGCTGACGAACCAACAACAGATTGGAAGGTTAATTCAATGAAATGAATGATGATAGTTTACTGTTGATTTAACATCTATCCAATGACTGATCGCTGTCTGGGTTGTAGCTGTAATGAAGCAAGCTATGCCACCAAATTTGGTTGATTGACTACTTTCGTGGTAAGAAAGAAAACTGTATAGACTTGGCTTAATTAACCATTTATTTATTATTTTTTTCATTATTTTATTATTTCCATTCTGTACTTATAGAGGAATGCAATAGGCTATTGTCACAGTTCTTTGGAGTGTGAGTCTGGGTCAAGTCTTGAGTCTTAAGTAGAGAATTTTTTAGATTTTGTCTTGCTAGAAGCTGCAAGCATTGCTTTTTACAAAAAACCCTATATTTTATACTGTGTTGAAGTCGGACGTCGGGGTTGGGAATGACGTTATGCCGGAGTCGACCACGATCCAGTTGAAAATTCCGATACTTACACTATTTCAAACCATTTCACTGGTTTGAGAATCCATTACAGGGGTTTTATGGCAGATCTAGCCAAAATATGTCCCACGTTTTATGTCCCAGGTTAGTACTGTTAGCATTACCAGTTGATAACAACACGGTATACAGTATTTTGTGCATTCAAATATCATGGAAACAGAGAGACGTTGGACAGTACTGTGTGTGTGACAGATTTAATGAGACACATATAGACAGAAGTTCTGTTAAACTGTACAACACTACTGCTTATACTGCTGTTGATGTGCAGTGCCGCCATCTTGGATTTTGTACTAGGGGTCGGTGACTTGTGGGGGTGTTCCAGTTGAAATTTCCACAGCATAAGTTGTAAATCCAGCTGAATTTTTAAAGCAATGTGACGTCTGAGCTAGATCTGCTAATACATTAGACAGCTAACTGACTTCCTGTCCTAATTACATGAGTGGGAAGTTGTTTTGGCTCTTCCTTTTAGACTCTGCTCTTACGCCAGTGTTTGTAGACACCCCTTCTAATGAATGCATTCAGCTGCTTTAAGTTGTACCCATTGCTGACACAGATGTGCAAATGCACACATGCATCTTATGTAGTCCCTGTAGAGAGGTACTGCCAATAGAATAGGACTTGCCTAGGCTGCCTAATGCAATGGCGTAAGATAGAGTAGCATAAAGCCCCCTAGCATTGAGCTGTGGAGCAGTGGAGGAACTGCGTTCTCTAGAATGATGGCTGGTGCTCCATCCAGTACTTTTGGGGTTAGTTGGAAAGTTGAGGATGAGGCTGGGTTGTGGTCATCCAACATCCTGACCTCACTAAAGCTCCACACAGTATTGCTCCTCCAAAATCTAGTAGGCCTTCCCCTGGACAGAAGAGACAGCTACCTGAACAAAAGCAGTGTAAACTCTTTTTAATGCCCCTGATTTCAGAAGAAACAATGACTGAGCAGGTGTCCCAATACTTCTGTTCATATAGTGTAGTAGTATATTACAGTAAAGGCTGACTGTGCGCTTTTGCAGGTAGATGTTTACAATAGCAGATCATTAGATGGGGCACGGCACTTTAATAGGTCGTGAAAATAGGTGTGCATGTTAAAGAAAACATGGCAGTGCAAATTTGACTTTGAAATGTATGCTTGAAAACATGTTGGTTACAGAAGGGCTTACTTTTAATTGCTGCAAGGTGTCAGATCACAGTGTGATGCAGTTTGTGATCATTTGGAAGAATGCAGTGTCCATGCAGAGTGATTCTGTGGATACGGGCAGAAAAGGCCAGTAATCAGGAGGGAAAGACAGCAGTGTAGTGATGAGTGTGCAGAAATAGACACCCACACACTCCCCTCTCAGTGTGTATGTGCGTGTTTATTTTCCTACATTTTCAGGACAAAAAATGTCCTGACTTTGTTGGAAAAGCAAAGAAAACAATGTTAACCTACAGGAAATACCTCCAACACCGTGACACTGCCTCTGTAAAGTGCCTTTTGCCAAAGCTCCAGGTTTCACAGTTTAAAACTATATATATATATAGTTTTATATCAGCCATAACATTAAAACCACCTGCCTAATATTATGTAGGTACCTCTCATGCTGCCCAAACAGCTGTATGTTGTAAGTTGAGGCCTCCATGGACCACATCTATGAGCTTTGGCCACCCATAAACCTATTGCACTATATATCCAAATGTTTGTGGACACTCCTTTTAACAAAGGCATGCAGCTACTTTAAGTTGCACCATTTCTGACACAGATGTGCAAATGCACATGCACAGCTTGTCTAGTCCCTGTAGTTGTAAAGTATTGTTAATAGAATAGGACTCTCTGGAACTGTTTTCTCTGGAATGATGGTTGGTGCACCGTCTAATACTTTTGGAATGAGTTGAGGAATTGAGGATGAGGTGGGTGGGGATCATCTAACATCCTAGCCTCATTAACACTCTTGCAGTTGCTGAATGCAGGCAAATCCAATCTGTATAAAAAGCATTCCCTGGATAGTAGAGACAATTACTCCAACAAAACCCCATGATTTCAGAAGAAACAATGAATGAGCAGGTGTCCCAATACTTTTGTCCATATAGTAAACTTATTTAGATGTAATACATATTGAACATACTGTTGTCTATGACCCCATATCAACACTGTAAAAAAGCAGGTGTGTGTGTATGTGAGTTGGGTCTGTGAATGGGATAGGTGCCACACATCCACAGAGGCCAGCTCACCTCCGAGGCCAGACCTCTCCTTTCCTTCCTCCTGTTCTTTCTCTCCATTCGTCCTGAAGACTCTCATTAATTCTGCATTTTGAGGAATCAGATCTGTCTTTGAATGCTGAGGGAATGAGTCAGAAAACCCCCTCACATACGTGTGTACACACACACACACACACACACGGATAGTGCAAACACACATACGAGGCACTTACACAGGAAGTCACGTATCCAGTCTGCCGTGTGCCCACACAAAACCACACACAAACACACACACCCACCTACTCACCCCGGTCACAGTCCGTACACAAACACACAGAGAGAAACACACACACACACAACTGCTACTACATTACCCCACTCACTGAATATCCCGCTTCAGTACACACACACACTTTCACATAGACTTTCAGAGCAGCCGGTAGGTAATTCCATTTTTATTCCCTTGAACATAAAAAGCATATTAATATTCCTGCAGAGCATTCACACACACACACACACACACACACACACACACAAGGAGAGAGAGAGAGAGAGAGAGACTATTTTAAAGCTGTCAAATTGGCAAATCACAGCCCCTTTTTATCTCACTCTCTCTCTCACTCTCTCTCTCTCTCCCTCCTTGGATAGACAATATATCAGCTTCATTGATTCTGTGTTTATCAGTGGTCTAATGCTTGGGTGACCACATTAAATATTTAGAGTGTCTCACACAGCTCTGCTACAACAGAGCACAGGGGACTCATAGAGCCACTAGCTGAAGACCCCCCCCCCCCCTCCACACACACACACACATACAAAACACATGCTAGCTCTTTTTCATTGCAAGTTAATGGTGGTTTATTGGTAAAACAGTTTTGAGGAAACAGCGAAAGCACACTCTCCACTCTGCCTCTGTCCCTCTCGCCCATCATCTGTCCCTCTTGTTCTGTTCAGTGCTCAGGGGCAAAGAGAAAGGGCTGCAGGATGAAGGGATGGGGATGGATGAAAGGAGTCGTGGTAAATAAAGGCAGAGAGACCGAAGAAAGAAGTCGGGAAGCAGGATGATGGGACTGTATCAATACAGAGATGTTGGAGAAAGGAGAGAAGGTAAGGTGAGAGAAAGATAGAGGTAAAGGTGCACGTATTTGTCACTGTACACTGTACAGCGAAATGTGTCCTCCGCATTTAACCCATCTGGTAGTGAACACACACTCACACACACACACACATGTGTTAGGGGCAGTGAGTACACACACACACACACACACACCCAAAGCGGTGGGCAGCCAACTCCAGCGCCCGGGGAGCAGAGAGAGTAAAGAGCCTTGCTCAAGGACCCAACAGTGGCAGCTTGCCGAGCCCGGGAATCGAACCCACAACCCTGTTATCGCTCTAACCGCTGAGCCACCACTGCTCACCACTGCTCAGATAGAGAGACACTGAATCACTGACAAGACCTCTGTAGTGTCCCCTCACTGTTTTGGCTGTAGCTGCACCAATAGTACGTCAGAATCTGAGCTGTAGTCGCCACTGCAGCTATCGTCAAGCAGGGGTGGTGGTAGGAGTCGTGGGTCCCCCTGAAATCAGTGTATGCACGGACCCCTAACATCCCCCATTTAACTTAAAGCAAAGTCGGCTACAACACTGAATAAAACACTGCAAAAGCATAATTAAAAAAAAATAGTAGGTCATTTTAACCGGGACGTCCCCACAAATCAGACTGCCTACTCAGAAAGTCAGCAGATCCTCCCACCCAGAGTTACATTTACATGTATGGCATTTAGCTGACGCTCTTATCCAGAGCAACTTACAAGGCTACCTGTATTACAGAGGAGGGCCAATGGAGTGTTAGGAGTCTTGCCCAACGACTCTTATTGGTGTAGCGCAGCACAGTCACCCAGGCCGGGAATCGAACCCCAGTCTCCCACGTGGTGTGGTAGCTCATTGGCAGGTTGTGGTGTTATCTGTTGCGCCACACCAGTTTAAAAGAGTTCAAAATCCAAGATGGCCACACTGCACATCAGCAGTCATAACAGCAGTAGTGTTATCCACTTTATTAGCACTTCTGTCTGGGTCATACACACAGTATGTCCAACCTCTATCTGGGGACGTGTTTCCGTGTTCGGATGTGCAAAATAATGTATAACACTGTATTTTTACCACTGGTGTCACTAACAATGCTAATGCTAACACTGTTAACCTGGGGCATTTTGTTTTGGGGACACTGAATTACTGCTGTTAGCAATCTGCATTTCATTAGTTCTACTGCATTTGTAACCAGCGTCTGCTTTAGCGCTAAGTCCCTACTGTCTGCTGACGGAAAAAGCACTAACTGCAGTTTGAGACTTTACTTTAAAAGACTGATTTTACTTACTATATTAGTACTAATTAATAGATTCACCCATATACGTTCAGCTGTGGACATGTTTCAATGGTGTTTCAACTATTGCAATCTATATTATATCGCTAACAATTCTAACCTGGGACAATGCTAACAATGCTAAACTGGGGCATAAAAAGTGGGACATATTTTGGTTACATTCGCCATTAAAACACCAGTAAAGTAAAGGAACACAGTCTGACATCTGACTTTTGAGGTAACGCAGCATTTTAGGTCTATGCTACCATGACTAGCAACACAATGCTAAGCATTTGAGCTGTTTGTGATGCGTCTAAATTGTGTAGAGCTAAATTTCGCTCTGAACCGTCATCAATCCTATCTGATTTCCTATCCCGTGATTTTTTGTTGTAGATGATTCAGTGTAATTTGTCTAAATTACACTGAATCACAGCAAAATCCAAGTAATGCACAGGGTCAATGGACTGGTGGTATTTCAAGGCCTCTGATGTTTCAGTGAGGGCCACAAAAGAAGGACCAGACGATGTAAATTACAAGTCCAAAATACACCAGACGGAAAGGATTACAAAATATATGAAGCACTGTAACAATAAGGGTAATTATAGCCTTCTAGCTTGTTGAACTGGCCACTGTTGACTTCCTTTTGACAAATGCAGAACCTGTGAGCGTCGGGTACATGAAGACAGGCTTCACAGCTCGTGCTACAGGTCTTGACTTTACCACTGAATTACATTACTCTTACTAGATTTTGGTGGGGCAGTCTGGTGTGCTCAGGCATCTGCAGTGCATAATAGGATTCATAAACTTTGATAATGACCCCAAACTGAAAGCAAGGTAATGTTTCAACATATGATATTCATTCCCAGCAAAACTATTTGACTGGTTCAGTGAACGTTGGCTGTATTCTGGGAAAATGGATTTTGGAGATATATTGTTGCTGTCATATCAAAACGTCATGACCGGTTTTTGATTTTTTTTTTCTTTCCACCATTTGGAAACACCAGCTGCTCTTTGTATTGTATGAAGATCTCAAAACAAATGGAATAGACCAATAGAAATGGCTCAAAATGAAGTACACAATGATATTAGCACCCTATCAGTATTGACAGACAATTGTTTCATTTTGACCAAAACTTAAAATTGATATCTGGTCATGTACATATTGAACTCTAGAAGAAGCAGATGTTTTGGTGACACTGGATTACTGCTCTTAGCAATCTCACTCCTGAGGAGTCTGCTGAAGGAAAAAGCACCATTAAGCACTAACTGCAGTTCGAGAGACTTAAAAAGACTAGTGACTGACTATATTAGTCCTGTACCAAATTAGAAGTACGCTAATTGATAGATTCACCCATGGATGTTCAGCTGTGAACATGTTTCCATGGTGTTTCAACCGGTATTGCTAGCAATGCTAATCTGGGACAATGCTGACAATGCTAACCTGGGGCATAAAAAGTGGGACATTTAATGGCGAATCAAACCAAAATAACACTGGTAAAATCAAACCAGTTGAGGTAAACTCCGACATTTTTACCTCCAGCTTTCAGGGCTGTCTGGGATCCTGTCCAAAACACAGGGCCAAGAGCTCAGAACTGAACACAAACATGACTCGACAAGGACTGACCGCTGAGTACAGAGTCAGAGACAGAACAATGAACACGTGGCAGCAATAACAAGGGGGGCGGGGCTACTGATACTGATAACACCTGGATACAATAAGGAGAAGGCTAGAAATGGGGAGGACACAGATAACACATGGACGAGCACATGGCCAGGTAACGTTAAATGACACAAGGGCGGACTTGTGGGAAAGGTGGGGCTATTGTGGACACCCCTCCCCCATCTTGAACTTCAAAGTGAAAAACCTAATCAGGGCAGAGTTCAAAATGTTAATTTTAACAATTAACAAAGTTCATTTTTGCCACACAGTGGCATGAAATCGTTGATGTGACGTGCAAAATCACCATTCAGAGAGTCCTATTCTGTTGGCAGTACTTCTCTACAGGAACTTTGACAAGTTGTGTGTGTGTGCATTCATTAGAAGGAGTGTCCACAAACATTTGGACGCATACTAGATCTTGGACTAAAACTTTCTTACATTAACGGACGTTGAATTTAGTTACTATTTTGGAGATGTTTGCAGGTTTGCGTCTGTATTTTTGTGCACTGGTGCACAGGTACTGAGTCAAGGTCTCGTAAAAATGCTCAGCTTCGAGGGTCAACAACATGCAGCCATACTGTGGCCTGTTAACGAAGGCAAGAGGTCTAGACCAAGGAACTTGTAGAGGGTTATTAAGTGCTCTCAAGAGAAGAGAATGAACTGAGAGAGAGAGAGAGAGAGAGAGAGAGAGAGAGAGAGATGGAAAACAAGTGGGCAGAGGGTAGTTGTATTTGGGAGTGGTGTCAAAGGAAGAGAGAGAGAGGGGGAGAGAGAGAGAAAGAGGGAGAGGGAGAGAGGGAGAGAGAGAATGAGAATATGTGAACAACATTCCAGTCATTCCAACACCATTCAGCAGACTAGACGAAACGGCAGCACTATAACAAACACACACACACACACACACACACACACACACACTCACAGACACACACATCCAGTGTTCCTGGTTACCATACGCCAACTACAACTGCTTCGGGGTCTCGTCTGATCTGAGGTGTTGGGAGTTTTACATGTTTTTCACTGCATACACACACACACACACACACACACACACACACACACACACACACACACACACACACAGTGTTTCATTTTGCTCCAAAGCAGTGGGTGGACCCTTTACATTCCTTTCTGCTCAAACACAATGGCATCTTTAACAATTATAAGACTGTCATAAGAGACTAGATGCCTTATGCAGACGTAGCGTGAACGCAGACAGGAGCAGACAAATGCACACACACACACACCCATAAGCACACACTATGCCTACACTGCCAATGGGAATTCTCTGCTGTCATCTGCTGAGTTTAATCTGTGTAGAGAACGAGGGCTCAAATATTGTATGCTGTAAATAAACACTCAGGCTACAACACATTCAGCGTAGGCTACACCTTTCCCCCAAGAACAGATTCTTCCTTAATATCGGCTGCTAGCATTCAGTGGCAGTAACAGTCATGCATAATCTCTTTACTGCATCACAGATCCGACTGTATAAATTTTCACGTTGGCTGCAGAGAGCAGTGCAAGAGGCTCGAGCACTGAACAGGCACTGTAGTGGCTGAATGCTGGATCCAGCTTGTGATGTGGATCTATCGGACCAATATACGCCTGATATACGCCTTTAGTAGGACTATACCAATACTGGACAGGGCCTCCCTTTGCTCTCAAACCCTTCCTTTGAGATTCAGGTATATATATATATATTTTATATTAAATTTTGTATCTAATTTTATATCCAATATCCTGATTACTCTCCCCGTTTCACATGTAATGCTTCTTCTTAAACTGCCACCAGTGCATCCAACGCACTAGGAGGGGTCCCTAGCTCTGATACATTGGCAAGCAGAAGCCCGTGCCGGCCCGGCATCACACTGAAGTGATGTCAGAAGAGAGGAAGCCATCTACCCATTCAGAGAGAGCAAGGCCAATTGTGCTGCTGATGGCAGGCAGCATAACCCCGGATTCGAACCAGCGATCCTTGTGCCATCATGGCAGCATTAAGGTCTATGTTGACGTGATTGAGTCACACAATTCCTGCAGATGTTTCTGGAGAACTTCCAGGCTGATTTTCAATATTCTGTTCTACCACATCCCTAAGGTGCTCTATCAGATCAGAGTCCAGTGATTGGGAAGACCCCTGAATGTTCATGAAACTCGTTTGAGTTGATTTTTGCTTTGTGGGATGGTGCATCATCATACTGGAAGTAGCCGTTAGAAGATGGGTAAATTGTGGTCATGAAGGGATGCACATGGTCAGCAATAGTGCTCAAATAGGCTGTGGCATTTGAGCGATGATTGATTGGTATTAACAGGCCAAATTGTGCCAAGAAAACATTAAACACTATTACACCACCTCCACCAGCCTGGACTGTTGACACAAGGCAGGTCAGATCCATGGATTTATGCTGTTGGTGTCACATTCTGAACCTACCATCTGTGAGCCTCAGCAGCAATCAGGATTCATCAGATCTGACTATGAACTGTCCAGCTTTGGTGAGTCTGTGCCCACTGCAGCCTCAGCTTTCTGTTCTTGACTGACAAGTATTGGAACCCAACATGGTCTTCTGCTGTTGTAGCCCATCAAGAGCTGGCACAAAGGTTGGCACAAGACAGGTTGGGTCCATGGATTCATGCAGTTGATGCCAAATTCTAACTCTACCATCTGTGCCTCAACAGAAATGGAGATTCTTCCAGGTCATGTTTTCCCATCTTCACCTATCCACCTTTGGTGATCCCAGTGCAGCCTCAGCTTTCTGACCAGATGTGATATATATGTGAGTTATACCCATGGAATGGTTCTGTTGACCCAAGTATGGTTACCTGACCGTGCTGAAATAAACAGGCTCAGTCCTTTCCCATGTGGAAAAGCCACCGGAAGAGTAACAATTTGTGAGATCTCCTTTTTTCCCCATTCTGATGGTTGATGTGAACATCATCTGAAGCTGCTGGATCATATCTGCATGATTGCAGTGCACAGCACTGATGCCACATGGTTGGCTGACTAGATAATTGCATGAATTAGCAGGTGTACAGGTGTTTCTAATAAAGTGTTCAGTAAGTGTCATTGACCATTTGCCCCTATTAGCAATACACTGACCACTTATGGGCTGTAGATCAGGGAAGGCTCCCTAAAAAGCAGTCAGTCAAAGTCAGTAGATAACCAATTAAACATGTCAGACAGGGGCAGGACATTCCCAACAGTGAAATCTGCAGGACTGTGTGTTCAGTGAGAGGCCTGCCAGAGCTCACTAATTCATTTAATGCCCTTTGCTGCAGAGCATGAACTAAATTCACTAAATACCCTTCCTTGTCGCTGTTCCACAAGCATACTAGTAGAAGTCTGGCACTCTTTCAAGCGTTCTGCATAATTCGAGCATTAAAATGTAAACAAAGTCATTCAGGGTGGTTTGGTGTGAAACGTTCCATTATAGAGAAACTTAACGACCAGACGTCTGCAGCAGTGAAATCCACACAGAGCTACTTCAATAAAAATTACACTAAATGTTTGCAACTACATTGATGAGCCATTATAATAAAACCACCTGCTTAAAACTGTGTAGTTTCTCCTCATTATGCCAAAAAACAAATCCGGTCGAGACATGGACTCGTCCTGTTGTATCTGCCACCAAGATGCTAGCAGCAGATCCCTTAAGTCCTTTAAGTTGTGAGGTGGGACCTCAGTGGATTGCACCAATGAGCCTTGGGTGCACATGACCCTGTTGCCGGGTTTAGCATTGTCCACCACTGTTGGTAGATACTAACCAGTGCATACCGGGAACACCCCACAAGACCTGCCTGGTGTTAGCCATCACAGTTTGGCCCTCACAGTCAAAGTGGCTCAGATTCTTATGCTTGACTCTTATGACCTGTCAGTGGTGTTAATGTTATGGCTGATTGGCGAACACACAGTACGTCTGAGAGAAGAAGCTTTAGGATTAGGCTTTGTCCTAAATCTGTACCTGCAGATCATTGGAGGGCAAAACAGTGCCTAAGCAAAATGGCTCTTTGGGATTCAAAGGTATTTTGTCACTGTACTATATACAGCTAAATGTGTCCTCCTAAGTAAGGCGTGGGAACGAGATCCAAACTTGTGGCCACAACTTAGTAAGATGTGGGAACAAGATCCTAAGTCATGGCCACAACTTAGTAAGACGTGAGAACAAGATTCAACTTAGTAAACCATGGGAACAATATCCAATTTAGTAAACCATGAGAACGAGATCCTAAGTCATGGCCACAACTTAGTAAGACGTGGGAACAAGATCCTAAGTTGTAGCCATAACGCCACAGTTGGTAAGACATGAGAACAAGATTCTACTTAGTAAACCGTGGAAACCATATCCAATTTAGTAAAGCGTGAGAATGAGATCCTAAGTCATGGCCACAACTTAGTAAGACAAAATCTTGTTTCCACATCTTATTAAGTCATGGCCACAACTTAGTAAGACGTGGGAACAAGATCCTAAGTTGTAGCCACAATTGGTAAGACAAGAGAACAAGATTCAACTTAGTAAACCGTGGGAACCATATCCAATTTAGTAAAGCGTGAGAATGAGATCCTAATTCATGGCCACAACTTAGTAAGACAAAATCTTGTTTCCACATCTTATTAAGTCATGGCCACAACTTAGTAAGACGTGGGAACAAGATCCTAAGTTGTAGCCACAATTGGTAAGACATGAGAACAAGATTCAACTTAGTAAACCGTGGGAACCATATCCAATTTAGTAAAGCGTGAGAATGAGATCCTAAGTCATGGCCACAACTTAGTAAGACAAAATCTTGTTTCCACATCTTATTAAGTCATGGCCACAACTTAGTAAGACGTGGGAACAAGATCCTAAGTTGTAGCCACAATTGGTAAGACATGAGAACAAGATTCAACTTAGTAAACCGTGGGAACCATATCCAATTTAGTAAAGCGTGAGAATGAGATCCTAAGTCATGGCCACAACTTAGTAAGACAAAATCTTGTTTCCACATCTTATTAAGTCATGGCCACAACTTAGTAAGACGTGGGAACAAGATCCTAAGTTGTAGCCACAATTGGTAAGACATGAGAACAAGATTCAACTTAGTAAACCGTGGGAACCATATCCAATTTAGTAAAGCGTGAGAATGAGATCCTAAGTCATGGCCACAACTTAGTAAGACGTGGGAACAAGATCCTAAGTTGTAGCCACAATTGGTAAGACATGAGAACAAGATTCAACTTAGTAAACCGTGGGAACCATATCCAATTTAGTAAAGCGTGAGAATGAGATCCTAAGTCATGGCCACAACTTAGTAAGACAAAATCTTGTTTCCACATCTTATTAAGTCATGGCCACAACTTAATTATGCGTGGCTGTGACTTTTATTTATGTGGGATGTTACTAGCAGGGCTCCGTAGTTTTCATATGAAATTACGGTGCCTTATTAGCGCTTTAGTCCTGGCAAATCTGGCGATATCACCACCACTGTAAAGAAATCTGAATTGGTGAGTTTCTCTGCATCTTTTCACAGCAAACCTCTCTGAATAACTTTACCCATCCCTCTTCTTACTGGTCAGGGTTTACAAATGTTTCCTTGTTATCTTAACCACTAAATAATGCAGAATATTTTTTTTTGTTTTTATATTTAGTAGACTTTAGTGCCCCTTAACCTAGTTTCTCCTCCGCCATGAGTGGAGATCAATGCACTGTAAAGTGTGAAGCACTCTGATTTCCTTGAAGCAGCCCTTTATCCAGCGGTCTGTGAGCTAGCGAAACCCACCTAGGCATTAGTCTTGTACAGTAGTCCTGACCCGCTGAACTATGATCCACTCCGGGTTTTAAACAGGGTTGATTTTTCGCTCAGCTGGTGTTATTATTTGTTTTCCCACCCGTTTTCCGAAACCCCCCCCGCTCTGATTGGCTGCTAGTGTCCCGCCTCCTTCGCTCGGATTGAATAGTCGGGAAGCGTTCGCTCTCATTGGCTGACAGCTTGCGAGCGTGAACTCGCAGCCAATCCTTGCGCCGGGGGGCGGGGCGTGCCGGAAAACGGGTGGGAAAGAAAGCCAAACGCTCTCGGCTTGTTGTCCTGATATCACTCCGCTGCCATGGAGGAGGGGAGCGCTCGATTACTGTGATGGTGGCAAGTCTGGGGACTTTTTTTCTGGCTTTCTTTCTTGTCTGAGAAACTGCACAGCTTGTTTTAGGGCGTTTTTAACAAGCTAAGCAAGCAAAAGTGAAAAACTAATGACATGCAAGTTCACGAAACTACTCTGGAGCGTGTTCGCTGCAGACGGAGAAACTTTTTTCTCGCCCCTCGACAAGGACCAGGCAAGCAGGCGAGAGGTGGTGTGCGGTGGTGGTGATGAAGGTGGTGATGATGAGGATGATGAGGATGAGGATGATGATGATGGTGGTGGTAATAATAATGATGATGATGATGATGATGATGATGAAGAAGACGGTGGTGATGGTGGTCGACTGTAACCTCCGGATGTCTCACGCGTTAGGGGTGAGAGTGTAGCCTTCCGGCGAGCGAGAGAGCGGGGGGTGGGGGTGGGAGGGTTGGAGGGGTTTGGGTTGAGGTGTGGGGGGGCAGAAAGACGGTGGACTGACCCCTGGTCCTTTCACGCTACTTTCCGTGTTGGAGCGATTAGTGGACGGTCGGCTTCGCGAGGTTGGACCCCTTCGGCTTTATGAGTGAGCGCTGCGGGAGATCCGCTCTCCAAGCCCGGGCTCTTTCTCTCCGGCTCTCTCCCTCCCTCCCCCCCGATCCCCGGCCAAGCTGAGCCGCTTCAGGAGAGGGGAGAGAGGGGAGAGAGGGAGTGAGTAGAGGGGGTGGAAAGGGGAGAAGAAGGAGAAGGATCTGACCAAATATAACACCACAAAAAAGTTCTTCCCAGACGCACAGATGATGGGAGACTTCGCCAGCCCTGCAGCCGCGAACGGCGGCGGCAGCCTCTGCATTAACAGCGCCGTGAACCTGAACGCTGCTAGCGGCGGCGGCGGCAGCGGCAGCGGGGCTGCTAACAGCGGTAGCGCCGGTAACAGCGGCGGTAGCACCGGCGTCCCCAAGCACAGCACAGTGGTGGAGCGGCTCCGGCAGAGGATCGAAGGCTGCCGGCGGCACCATGTCACCTGCGAGACGCGCTACCAGCAAGCCCACGCCGAGCAGCTGGAGCTCGAACGCCGGGAGACCGCGGCGCTTTACCAGCGCAGCCTGGAGCAGCGGGCGAAGAAGGCGTCTAGCGGCGGCGGCGGCGGCGGCGGCGGCGGCGGCGGCGGCAGCAAGCAGGGCAAGCAGCAGCAGCAGGAGCCGGACGCAGCCGCCGCTGCTGCTGCAGCAGCAGCCGAGCAGAGGAGCAGCACGCTGATCGCGGTGAGTTTGCACGGCTTGTGAGGGTCCTACATCCACAATGCAGGGGGGCTACGAGGCTGCACTGTAGGAAATGGCAGGGAGCACTAGGTGCGATGACTGGGTGCTGGTGTTTTGTAGTTTGCACGCAGTTGTGCGCGATTTGTGTCTGTTATTTCAGCTTTCAGCCACTTTCCACCACTTTTCCCTCCAGCTGCCTCCTCCAAAAGTTGTGCAGCGGTTTTACACACGGGCTGTGATGTCACCCCATCTGCTCTCCACCTACTTACTACTTAGCCACCGCTCTCCACCAAAAGCCCGTGCAACACGCCTTGCTTCGTGTATTTCATCTTTAATCTTTTTTGTTTTCTGACTGTCACACTTTATCCTTCAATACTGATCGTTTTCGTGTCGTGAGGAACTTTTGGCTGCAGGCCTCGCTGCTGTTTGGGGTCTGAAACCGGGCGACAGGAGCCCTGGTCTGTCGTTTTGGCGATGTTATTTGGGTTTATATGTAGCTAGCTTTTAGTCTTTTTTTTATTGTAGTTTAAGGAACATTTTGAAAGAGGGAATTGAGCTGATGGTGGAGAGATCAGATTGCAGCTAGCTAGCTAACTTAGCTATAAACAGCTATTATTATTTTTTTAATTTTTATTTGATTATATTTCTTTTTTATTTTATTTAATACATTTTTAAATGTTATTTTAATAACACTTTAATTAATGCACTTACCGGTGCACTGTCGATAAATGTTAAAAGGCAAAAAAAAAAAAAAAAAATTTCCCCCAAATATTATTTCAAAACATTAATGCGCGGTATTTTTTTTTTAAATTATTATTATGATTAATAATATTAATATTATTTTTATTAACTTAGCATTTAATTCTGATTGTAAATTTGAGGACCGGTTGCTCATAGTAACGACGTGAATGTAAACAGTCGCTATCTAAGCTAGCTGGCTGGCTAGCCCGTTTCAGCTGCTCGTCCTTTCCCCGCCTGCCTAAAACAGCCTATATATATTTATTTATCTCCTCCGTCTCCTCTCTCTCCTTCTCCCCGTGTGTAAAACTCGTCTTTTGTGTTGGTGGGTGGTCGGTCGGTTCGTCTGTGAAAACGTTAGATAGCTAGCTAAGTGATTTCTCTCAGGCTCTCTGAAGTCTGAAGGCGACGGACGGTGGCGATGCTAACAGGAGGAGGACCTCCCTCCGAGCAATGTGGACATTACGCTGAGCCCGGCCATTAACTGGTGGCCAACAAATGCTTCAAATTGAGGGGATCGCGGCTTAAAGAGACAGCAGCCCCCCTTCTGTGGGTTTTTTTTCACTCTCAAGCCTCAGTACGGCAGCTAGGTGGCTGTATCAAGTCGGTTTAAGGGTCCTGAGCTGCAGCTCCGTGTGCAAAAGCTTGCAGAAGCAGAGCTCTAACAGGAGCAGACAAATGGCAGATCCTGGTTAACCAATCTTCCTGCCCTCATTTTGAGGACAGTGTTGCACTAATGAAGGAATAATCAAAGATCTGGTTTGGGTAATTTCTCTATTTTAAACCCTATTCTTGTAAACAGCACTGTGCCATTGGGAAACTCAGCTAGCTAGCTGGCTGCATGTTGGAGAAGTGGATCAATCAGCTGGTCCAGGATCCCAGATCTCCCCTGAATCTCGTTGAACCTCCCGAGATGTTATTTCCCCTAAGCAGACCCTCCTCATGGGCTTTTCCACCTCGTGACCTGCCGTGGCTGTGCCAAGCGACAAGCCGACCCTCCAGCCGTTGCCAATCTCCGACCTACACGGCTTGCAGACCTGGTTCTGTTTATGCGGACAAAATATCAGAAACACATGGGTTGCGTTCGTCTCAAGCCCCTCATAAAGTGTAGGCCTCCTTTAGGCCTTCAGAGGAGCTTTAATCCTTCTTTGAATGCTGTCATACAAGTCCTGGACTGAGTGTAATGGGATATTGAGCCATTCTTCAAGAACAAAAGTCTTCAGTTCTTTGAGGGATGAAGGAACTGGAAATCCGCTCCACATTCTGTATTCGAGAACTTGCCATTAAGGTTTAATGATGTTGAGCTCCTGTGACTGGGGAGGCTATGGAAGGCCTCGACTTCATACTGGTGTACATGAAAGCCAGTGTTGAATCGAGGAGCGCATCAGGGAGCGGTGTCCGCTTTGAATATGGAAACATCATGGGGGGGGGGGGGGAACAGTATTTACACTTGTGTGCACTGGTACTGTACAATTACCTCATGTTCCTTGGCTGTTACACAACTATGTGGAGACATCAGCACTCCTAACGACACCCTAAATAGACTAAATAGTTGCCCCTGCAATTATGGAGCCGACAACATGCCCAACAGCTTACAGCAGATGCCGTGTGGTCTCCAAAGGTAGACGTGAAGAATGATGGTGTTCTGTGCAAAAATTAGAAATGCAACCGGGTGTAAAGAGACCTACTTCATCCTACTGTGGTCTTCCAGTAGTGTTTAGAGTAAGATTTCCCAGTTAAACGCTAGGAAAGATACACTATATGGACGAAAGTATTGGGACGCCTGCTCATTTATTGTTTCTTCCAAAGGTGCCCTTATTCCAAGGGTGTTAAAATAGTGTATCCTGCTTTTGTTGGAGTAACTGTCTCTACTGTCCAGGGAAGAAGGCTTTCTACTAGGTTTTGGAGGAGCATTGCTGTGAGGATTTGGTTGTTTTCAGCGACAAGTGTGTTAGTGAGGTCAGGATGTCGTCGCCAACTCCCCAGCTCCCCAGCTCCTTTCAAAAGTATTGGACGGAGCGTCATTAAAATCATTCCAGTGAAAACAGATCAATGCTGGGGAATTTTATACCCCTCTAGCCCACGCCTGACATTAGGCAGCATGGTGCCAATAGGTTCATGTTTACCTGTTTCAGAGAGTCCTATTGTATCGGCAGTAATTCTCTACAGGGACTAGACTAGACAAGCTGTGTTATTGAACATTTGCCGCTGTCAGCTGTGGGTGCAACCTAAACTATCTGAATGCATTTGTTAGAAGTGGTGTCCACAAACATTTGGACATAAAGTGTAGCTTGATTGGTAATATCACTGCTTGGTAGCGTAATATCGCGTCGGTATTGGCTTTTACATCAATGGCTGCACTAGTAGTCTTTGTATATCACAGTGAGCACGATTCCCAGTGGTTGTTTGATGTCCGTGGATAATGCATGCTGGGTATTGTAGTGATATTATCGATAAAAACAACACAAAAAGGACACAATTATGAATTCTGACAAACTGCTGAGATTGGGAGATGCAGTGATGTGCTGTAGTTTTAGGCTGGAGTATAAAGCAGGCTCATTTGTTTGTGGATCCAGGTTTTTGGCCTTGCACAGCAGGTTATGTGTCTTGGCCTTGGATGGCGGCCCTGCTATGAATTCAATCCGGGGTCTGTGAGGCTCATAACGTATGGGCTTTTTGCTGAGGCTGGGTCACAGAGGTGCTGATTCAGTAGTGTGGTCTTTCTTCAGGCCATATTTTTGTTGTTTCCTTTGACCCGGCTGGGCCTGTTGGAGAGCCGTTGGTGCATCTACCACCCGTCCACCTATGCAGTTTGTCCATGTATGTTACCCACTTTGCACCTTGTTATGATATGAGAGGCTGTTTTCCTGGGTCTCGCTGTCCTATGACTGGCAGCATTCATAATGATCATTTGGTTACTCCATACTTATCTCTTTTTTATGTGGTGTTTCTGTTTTTTTGGCCAACATCAGTAGATTCTGGTGAGTCAATGCATAAGTGAAGCGTTGATGCCTAAACTGCATGACTGTGTGTGAGAGTGTGTCACAGTTACCACACATTTATGGCAAATGACTAAGAACAAAGCATGATGGATCTAGCTGTTTGCTTCTGTGTGACCTATTGACAGAACTGCATCTGCTGATCCCAGAGGCATACACTACCGAGCTGGGTTGCAGGGTTAGCATGCTAATGTGGCTTTCATTTAACCCCTTAAACTGAAAAGGGCTGAATGTGGGCCCACACTTCAGTTCCTTACTGTCGTAGTTAGTTACCATATAATTCGTGAAAGTTACTAATTAATAATAAGCTTTGGGGTTAATACCAGAATAATGAACAATCCAGTTAACGGGTTAATGTGGTTTTTATTATTTTGTTTAGAAATGCCAACATATTTAATAAGCAGGAGTCAGTCAGCTTATTACATTCGCAGTCTGTCTGAGAAGTCTTAGAAGATCTATTCTACAGGGACTGAAGTGTGTCTGGCCAACATTGCTAACCTTCACACTTCTGCGCTTTGCTTTCCACCATTACCTAAAGGCAATGTAACTTGATGTAATGTACATCTGACATCACTGTCTTGACAAAATGTGGTTCTGCACAAAACTGTAGCTGCATTTTACTTCTGCTACATTTGCCTGATCTTGCTTTTAGCTACTAAAGTCTGAGTAGACTGATAAATCACTGTGCTGATCAGTTATTTATCTCAGTGTTACTGAGCTCTACTAAAGTCTGAGTAGACTGATAAATCACTGTGCTGATCAGTTATTTATCTCAGTGTTACTGAGCTCTACTAAAGCCTGAGTAGACTGATAAATCACTGTGCTGATCAGTTATTTATCTCAGTGTTACTGAGCTCTACTAAAGCCTGAGTAGACTGATAAATCACTGTGCTGATCAGTTATTTATCTCAGTGTTAATGAGCTCTACTAAAGTCTGAGTAGACTGATAAATCACTGTGCTGATCAGTTATTTATCTCAGTGTTAATGAGCTCTACTAAAGTCTGAGTAGACTGATAAATCACTGTGCTGATCAGTTATTTATCTCAGTGTTACTGAGCTCTACTAAAGCCTGAGTAGACTGATAAATCACTGTGCTGATCAGTTATTTATCTCAGTGTTACTGAGCTCTACTAAAGCCTGAGTAGACTGATAAATCACTGTGCTGATCAGTTATTTATCTCAGTGTTACTGAGCTCTACTAAAGCCTGAGTAGACTGATAAATCACTGTGCTGATCAGTTATTAATCTCAGTGTTACTGAACTCTACTAAAGCCTGAGTAGACTGATAAATCACTGTGCTGATCAGTTATTTATCTCAGTGTTACTGAGCTCTACTAAAGCCTGAGTAGACTGATAAATCACTGTGCTGATCAGTTATTTATCTCAGTGTTACTGAGCTCTACTAAAGCCTGAGTAGACTGATAAATCACTGTGCTGATCAGTTATTTATCTCAGTGTTACTGAGCTCTACTAAAGCCTGAGTAGACTGATAAATCACTGTGCTGATCAGTTATTTATCTCAGTGTTACTGAGCTCTACTAAAGTCTGAGTAGACTGATAAATCACTGTGTGATCAGTTATTTATCTTAGTGTTACTGAGCTCTACTAAAGCCTGAGTAGATTGATAAATCACTGTGCTGATCAGTTATTAATCTCAGTGTTACTGAACTCTACTAAAGTCTGAGTAGACTGATAAATCACTGTGTGATCAGTTATTTATCTCAGTGTTACTGAGCTCTACTAAAGCCTGAGTAGACTGATAAATCACTGTGCTGATCAGTTATTTATCTCAGTGTTACTGAGCTCTACTAAAGTCTGAGTAGACTGATAAATCACTGTGGTGATCAGTTATTTATCCCAGTGTTACTGAGCTCTACTAAAGTCTGAGTAGACTGATAAATCACTGTGATGATCAGTTAATTATCTCAGTGTTACTGAGCTCTACTAAAGTCTGAGTAGACTGATAAATCACTGTGCTGATCAGTTATTTGGCGGCAGAATTTGGCGGCAAGAACTATGTGATTTGTAGGTCTTTGATACAGCCTCAGACTGTTGATACCCCTCAGGTTGCACTCTCTTGTCTACCGCAGTTTTGTAGAGCTGCTGGTTGGTCAGCTGATCAGCTATCCTGCAGTTGTACTGTTTTCGCTTTAGGAAGGAGCTGGAAGGTCTGTTCTGAAAGTGTAGCTGTAGCGAGAAGTTCTCGAAACATGTGTTTTTGTGTGTGTTTACGTGACCGTTCACTTACTGAGTGATTGTCGAGGCCATGTGCAGGGCTGAGGTTGGTGTGTGTGTGTGTGTGTGTGTGTGTGTGTGTGTGTGTGTGTGTGTGTGTGTGTGTGTGTGTGTGTGTGTGTGCGTGCGTGCGTGCGCACTCATTCCAACTACAGCAGTACTCATGGTATCACATTGTTTTGCAGTGTCTGGGCCCGGTGCCCAGGGTCTAAATTTAACTCGTGAGTTGGCAGCGTCACACGAGCAGTGTGACGTCAGTGACTCCGACAGCACAGCCGCCGCTGTGTACGCTGTGTTTTGGTTTGGTGTGTGTGTGTGTGTGTGTGTGTTGGTGTTTAGTGTGCAGCGGTCGTTGAATCCACAGCCATTTATTTAAGTTGGGACTTGTTTGTTTCGCAAACGTGGGAGAAGAAAATGAAAGATTGGCAGTTTCTCTTTTTGTATTATTTATTTAAACTTTTTTTATGCTTCTGCGTCGTTTGCGGCTTTTTGTGTTTCCTTTTTCACTTTCTTAACATTTTTATTAGCTAAATCTCTTTGGGAAATGTGTAAGTTGTGTTCAAGAAGTGCAACAAATGCCCCAAATACTGCATAAGAAAGAGACAGGCCTACACACACACACACACACACAAAAACACACACACACACACACACACCTCACTCTCAGCTTTCACTTCCATCTTTCGACTTTGAGCTCTTCAGACCTGAGATACACTTTCAGAAATAAAGGAGCTTCAAAGGGTTTTGAAGAGCGATGCTGTAAAAGAACTAGAGCTGGGCAATATGATGATATTTGATCTTATTGTGATACATTTTGTCATGATAACATCATGATAACAGTATGCTTTTCTAAGCATAAGTAGGAGACTGTTGGTGCTTAATAAACACTGATTATAGTGATTATAAAAGTCACTGTATTCAGTCTGGGAGAGGATCTGAATAGTAGTTAATAAGAATCTGTCGCTACTGACATTTGTGATCTGTGATTACATGTATCGTGATAAATATTGTGTATCGCTAAGAAAGTCTTTAAATATTGTGATGTAGTATTTACTATTACCATATCGCCCAGCCCTAAAAAGAACCCATTTTCTTCATAAGGAAGACAGGATGTTGAGTGTAGGCTTGGGAGGTAAAACAGTGATACCGTATAATGCAGCATTTAAAAATGTTGACGGTATCTCCGAATGACGACATCGTTCAAATTACGATTTTTTTTTCTGTCTATTTAGTACATAACCACTCTGGAAAAAACAGGTGGGGAAAAAAGCAAGCCCACCGTAGTTGCGAGTTTAGCGATGTGCTGAGTTTGATTAAAAGGGAGAGCAAGCAAACCTGGATGAGCCAGTCTACTAAATACCTACTTAAAACAGTGGAAAACACCCCTAAGGCCCTTCGCTCGACTCGGTGCTCTCAGATATGAGGCTTTACCCTCTAAATCTGTGTGATTTGAGCCTCGGTTAGCTGAAACACGGCCTGTGCTGTGGTGTTCAGCCTGCTAGCTATTGTAGCTAAGGCCAGATAGTCGACTCCAAAGTCCAAACACGGCAGAACCGGCCTCTCCCTTTGTCTTTCTTTTCTTTCCAGAACCAGTCGCTGGACCTCACTCTCTCAGACCAGAGTTTTTATGGTCAGCGCTTGTGTCTGTAGCTCAGCAGGGGGTCAGCAGCAGCTGCGCTGAGCTGCCGGATACTCGCTGGAGTTGAGGGAACTACCTGAGCAAAGGCTAGTTTAGTGAGTCTCTACAGAACTACCTAACTAACACCACCAGCTTCTCTCTCCTGGTTCACAGCAGTTGTAACGTTAGTAATGGTCAGATTATAGTGAGATTATACGTTTATTAAAGAGTTGTGCGCAGTGTTTACTCGCTCAGATCCTGTGACGCACCTTTATTTGTATTTATGGACCCTCATTTCGGGCCTTCGGCGCATCACATGTCAGAACTGCACTCAGCCTGCAGGTAAGCAGCGCTGCACTGTGGGTGTTAACAGTTTTGATCCCATTAAAGCTTGTTGGTAAGAAATGCTGGGTATGAATAAAAGTCCTATCAGTTAAAGCAACCCCCTTTTTAAAAAAAAAATCCCCTTACTGTATCTCTCTGAAGTGAAGGCTGCCCCTCTGTGCCCTGCTGCACAAAGCCCACTATTACAGGCACTAACCCAAAGAATGCGCCTTTTCTTCTTCTCCCATTTCTCTGAGAGAAAGAGAGAAGGAAAGAAAGATGAGAATAAAGGAGAGGTTGCGTATTTCCTTGTGTAGGCCACTCATTCATTAAAGCGAGCGTTTGCTCCTCTAAAGACCCACCCGATAATCTGCCCTACTTTCTCCCACTTCACAACAGACCCGAGACCAGTTGGACAAAGCCTGCAAAGCATAACGGTGGCCGTATCCCGTTCTGAGGCTCGTCTCAGGCCAGCTATGGCTTCCGCAGTCATGTTGACATGCTATCAGGTGCCGTCGGGAAGAGGCCCGTCTGCACTGCGGCCTGTATGTGAACACTGCATGCGCGAGCGCTGGTTTCTGATTACTCATCACTGGTTTCTCTCTTTGCTTCATTCATGAGCACGCGCTCCAAAAGCTGCACGAAAACAGAAAGTTGGACTAACCAGGGGCCTTCTGATTTAGCAACATCCTCTGATTTCTAATGCGCTGCTGTTAGACTTGGGTGGAGGGTGGATTTGCATGTGAGCAACTTCCTCGGCGATGACGAAGGCGAGTGGAGGGGGCGGGGGTTGATGCCATCACCCAGGTCCCTGTCAAGAGTGTGAAACATGTCATGATCCTTCTTGCAAAAACATATGCTCACCATGAGCAGCGGTAGAGGTGGGCAGTATGACAGTATTGTAGTGTTTTGTGGTCAATTTTACTGACCATTTACTGACCACTTTTTTTTTTTCTGAGGACACCTTGGATATTGGCGGTACTTGCAGAACAGCTACCCTACTGTTATGCTATGCTATAGGAACATAATGTTAATATGAGCATGCACTATATGGATAAAAATGATTGGGACACACATCTTAATCACTGAATTCAGGTGTCTGATTCAGTCCCGTTGCCACAGGTGTATAAAATCAAGCACCTCAGCCCTGCAGTCTACCCACATTAGGGAAAGAATGGGAGGTTCTGAAGAGCTCACTGAACTCCAGCGTGGTTCTGTATGTAATAGCAGACACCGCTGCACCACCAACAACAGCAAGTCAGCTGGTGAAATTTCCTCCCTCCTAGATCTTCCTCCATCAGCTGTGAGTGGTGTTATTATTGAACAGTGGAAGAGTTTAGGAGGAACAGCTCACAGAGAGCAGCTCAGCCTCCGAGTGTCCGTCAGACCACGTAAAGTTACAGAGCGGAGTCAGGGCCGAGGGCTGAGCTCAGAGCAGAGTGCAGAAAAGTCTCCAATAACTGCAGCAGAGCTCCAGACCTGCTGCTGCTGTTAGAGCTTAGAGCAAAGGGGGACCGACTCCATGTTGATGCATATGGGTTTAGAATGGGATGTCCTAAATGCTCCAATAGATGTAATGTGTATGTGTCCCAATACTTTTGTCCATATAATGTGTGTAAACGATGTATAGGTTTCTCTCTCTCTCTGCATTTCTGTCTGCAGAACCGCCGCTCACTGGCATTCAAGCCTCCACTTCTGACACCAACAATCATGCAGATAAACATGACCCTGCTGGCACCATGCTGCTTAATGCCAGACATGGGATAGAGCCCCCAGTATTGAGCTGTGGAGCAGTGAAACTGTGTTCTCTAGAATAATCGTTAGTGCTCCATCCAGTATTTTTGGACAGTAGAGACAGTTACTCCAACAAAAGCAGGATTAACTTTTAATAACTTATTTTTATATATAAATATCCTTGATTTAAAAAAAAAAAAAAGAATGAACGAGTGTCCCAATACTTTTGTCCATGTAGTTCTTGTGACTTCCCTACTCACAAAAAATAATAGCCTCCATTTCAGTATTATTATTATTATTAGAAAGTCTTCAAACTTATCATTCAGAGGCTTCGAAGGGACCTCTCCAGAACTTGTCCTGTAGGTGGATCTGTTTGGAGGTAGCCCCTTGATGGACAGAAGGATCCTGGGTACAAGGTGTTCCTCTTGTACATGCTGCTGTCTGGCTGCAGCGTTTCTTTGCCTTTTCCGTTGCCTCCCTCTTGTTTACCTGCTCTTCTGTCTCCTATTGTGCTCTCTGTCCTCCTTCTCTCTGTCACACTGCTGGTTCTCCTCGCTGTAAAGGGTGACGTGAACCCAAATGAATGTCATGGGGTTTTTCACTACCTAGAAGAAAACAGCAGAAAATCGTGAGTTGTAATTCGACAGATATAACGTTAACAACAACAGCGTTTTAAAACTTATAAATACAATTTTGTCTTTTGCTGATGGATTTAAGATCAGTTTTTAACTTAAAGCATCATTTTGAAGATGGTGAAGAGTAAGGGTGCACCGATCCAACCTTTTCTGTTCCCATACATAAACCGATACCCGATACTGTTGTTGAATTAATAAACCGTATACCTCACCATGTGGGAGAGACTTGGGGCACCAGGATTGACCTAAACGTTACTTTACTAATTTTGCAAAACTAAATATAACAAATTTATACAGATATAAATGAACTGCTGTTTATTTCCCACTAAAATAAATGATGCTGCTGGACCTAGGGCTGGGCAATATGGTAAAAATACTGTATCACGATATTTGGCGATACATGATATTTATTATAATCCATGTAATCACAGACTAAACACATCAGTAGTGACAGATTCTTCTAAACTACTATTCAGATCCTCTCCCGTACTGAATACAGTGATTTGTACTCAACATCTGCTGCTCTTCATCTAATTAACCCAGTCTAATTACACTGTTAGTAATGAAACCTGCGGCTGATCAGTGTTTATGACTAACACGAACACTAACAGTCTCCTCTATATGCTTAGAAATGCTTATTGTAATCACGATAATAATATTTATCACAATATAATAAAATATCGTCATATTGCCCAGCTCTAGCTGGACCTGCATGTGTACCTGCTGTTGAGGAAACCGAGCAGGCTGCTGAAGGCCATTCGTGTGGATTTGAGCTGTTTTTCTGAGCTGGATTACTCTCTGATAGCTGATGAGCGATTGAAGGCTGTGCTGGTTGGAGGCTGGGTGAGTCCTGCTGTTTGCTGCGATATGTTGGATCAGGACTGTATGTTACTCTGGTCCTGAGTTATGAAGCCTAGAATACCGTCAGTGTGGATTGGTCCTGTGGATCGGCCTAATAATCCGAGACCCGATCCGGCTCATTTTGTGAGTATGGGTACTGACATCCATATTATATATAATATAATATAATAACATTATATAGAATCAACAAGATCCTGCATCATTTTTGAAAAATCTGTGGAAATAGAGGAAGGTAACCCTTTGACTAAACTAACGTGGATGGGGGGCTGTCTACTGTGAAATCTCCCCTTCAGCTGTTTCTCAGCTTCTCAGCAGCTTCATGCTTTCCCAATCCTTCTCTGCCTTTTTTTTTGTTTCTTTTTCTTTTGCAATGTTAAAATGTGCTCATCGGTTTTGGTTCTTGTCACAGTGACTGTGCCCTGGGAGGACAGCACTGAGAAGTACTGCGGAAATGTTTGAACTGTGCAGCAGCAAAGCACCCATTAGAGAGTTCCTGCATTTCAGCTTGCTGAGGCCTCGGAGTGGCACTTCCAGGGCTAAAATGACTCACTTTGGCGCCTCTTCGAAATCTTTTAAAGATGCGCGTCTCCTTCAGTGACCTGCTCAGGAAGTGAGACGAGATTAATTAGTCACTCGTGCCGTTAAACATAAAGAGAGTCAGCCCTGGACGGTCTGAGCTGCACTATTGGCTGGAGTATATTTCTCATTAGCCTGTTAGATTTCCTAAAATGACGGGCTGGTTATTGAAGTACGCTCAGGTCATGGTTTCCCCTTGGTCGACTCCACCCTTATCTGCTCCTGCTTCTTCTCGCTTACTCTGGTTTAGTGGTGGATTACAGATGACCCAGGATTTATACAGATGAAAGTCACTGATGCAAACTATATCTTTAAAACTAACAGCTGAAATCACGGCCTCACGTTTGTTTACGGCTGAAAAATAATAATTAAAATATTTAAACTGTGCGTTTTGCGTTTCGTTACTGTATAATGCATACGCTACTGTATTTACTGTACCTGTGCCGACTTGCTGCTTCTTGCGTAGCTAATCTGCGTTTAAAGCAAAGATGGCCCTGGACACGACTGTAGCTGTCCTTACTGCGGATGAATTGTGGCTTCAGATATTTTCATTTAGGTAAAAAAATGTAATAAATAAAATATGGCCGCAGGGAAGTACTAGGGCTTCTCCGTGTATTCGTACCCCTGTTTGCCTTTGTCACCTGCCCTGCACCTGTTCGGTGTCTGTGTGTCTTTCGTCATAGGCTGCTTTGGTTGAATTGTCTAGTTTTAATTGTCCAGCTTCCTTGTTTAATTTAGGGCGTTTGGTTTCTTCTGGTTTTTAGTTCGTTTGTTAATGGATACCCAAGCCCTGGCTGATTGCCATTTTACCCCATGCTGTCTGGAAAAAAGGGCATTAAACCGTGTAAATGGATCCTTAAAGCTGCAGCATGGTCCTTAAAGTTCACTACATTTACTTTTCAAAAGAACTACACCACCTACAACAAACACCCAAAGTCCCAACTAAAGAGCTACCCTCGAGGGTACCACCTCAGTGACGGTTAGGTGATGGGTAATGACTGTAATGAACCAAACTTGTATTTGCATTCATCTTCATAGTCCGTCTTCCACCTGATCTTTCCTCTGTCACAGAAGACATTCAGATAAACCCTACGCTAAAACTTCCTGGAGTGATGGTTGGTGCTCCAGCCCATACTTTTAGGGTGAGTTGGGGAGCTGGGTATGAGGTGGGGTGGTGATCATCCACCCAACATCTTGACCTCACTGACGCTCTTGTCGCTGAATACAACCAAAGCCTTACAGCAATGCACTCTTGATTTTAGTGTCCCAATACTTTTGTCAATTTTGTCTATATGGTGTATTTATCTGCGTTTAGACCAAAGCTGATGCAAAAGGTTCTCTGAGCGAGGCCATAGAAGAACCGTGTGTGTGTGTGTGTGTGTGTGTGTGTGTTTTAAGAGCGTAGTTAGAGTTTAGAGTTGGAAATCCAGCTAAATATGTTGGTCTGAGTGCAGATGAATACACTATTTGGTCAAAAGTATTGGGACACTTGCTCATTCACTACTTCTCCTGAAATCAAGGGGATAAAAAAATATATATATCCTCCTGCTTCTGTTGGAGTTACTGTCTCTACTGTCCAGAGATTAAGGCTTTCTACTAGATTTCGAGCATTGCTGTGAGGATTTGATTGCATTCAGCGACAAGAGCGTTGGTGAGGTCGGGATCTTGGATGATCACCATCCCATCTCATCATTCCCAACTCATCCCAAAAGTACTGAATGGAGCACCAACCATCATTCCAGAGAACGCAGTTCCTCCACTGCTCCACAGCTCAATGCTGAGGGGCTTTATACCCCAGTAGTCCACACTTGGCATTAGGCAGCATGGTGCCAATAGGTTCATGTTTATCTGCATCAGAGAGTCCTATTCTATTGGCAGTACTTCTCTATAGGGACTAAATGAGGTGTGTGTGTGTTTGTTGTGCGTGCATTTGCACATCTGTGTCAGCAGTGGGCACAACCTAAAGTAGCTGAATGCATTCATTAGCAGGGGTGTCTATAAACTTTTGGACATGCAGTGTAGTTAGAAAATCCGCTGTGTTTAAGGATCAGTGAGTGATCAGTAGGCATAACCGCAGAAGCAAAAGCCCCCAGTTTTAGAGGGACTGGTCTTAAACCAGAGGAAACTCCGAATCAGTCGTATAATAGGAGGTTCAGAGTCATACTGCCTCGCTGTGGCAGTTGGAGTTCTCTCTCTAGAGCGAGTCACGTTCCATTTTTGAGTGAAAAAAGGAACAATTGGCCAAAAAGGGTCCTTGAGTATTATGCGCTTATGTGTAAAATACCACCCGCAAGCACTTGCATGTTAATTGGCCAGAGAATGGCCTCTCTGACCCCTCAAGCCTTTAGCAGGGCTTTTTGAAAATGTAATTTGGGCTCATAGACGGCTAATCTGTCACTGGTTTGCCTAAAAAAAAAAGTCATAGCGCTCGTGCTTACTGTTAGACGCTCGTTCTCCCATGATACCCTGAACTCTGTGCTACACTGCTGTTGGGGAAACTCAGCCTTATTCAGTTGTAGTACTGACACTGCCAACCTCTGCCAAAACAGAAATGACAGAGCTGATATGGAGGCGGCAATAACGAACACAGCGGGCTCATATCGTCCAAGCTGATCTGCAGCAAGAGTCCAATATTGGCTGATAGCTTTAGGAGACCAATATGTCCACTAAGCTGATATGTGCTAGTGTGTGCGTGTGCATTACTCCCCCTCCCCCCCACACACCCTTCTAAGTTGTGAGTATGCAAAGACTTGTGCAAAGGTGTGAATCGAATGAGTGCGGCAGATGTTGCGATGCTACGCTATATGGACAAAAGTATCTGGACACCTAAACATTACCCCTACAGGATCTGTGTATGACGTCCCATTCTAAATCCATAGGCATTAAAGCTTCAACTCCATTACATAACTGTCTTGACTCATTATACACCATATGTCTAAAAGTTTGTGGACAGCTGAACCTATTGGCAGCACGGCTAATGCCAGAGATGTATGAAGCCCCCTAGCATTGAGCTGTGGAGCAGTGGAAGAACTGTGTTCTCTGGAATGATTGTTGTTGCTTCATCCAATACTTTTGGCATGAGTTGGGTGATAAGGTGGGGTGGTAATCATCCAACATCCTGACCTCAGTAACGCTCATGTCGCTGAATGCGGTGTGGCACAACAGATTACGCCACTAGCTACTAGTGAGCTACCACAGCAGGTGGAGACTGGGGTTCAATTCCTGGACTGGGCGACTGTGCTGTGCTACACCAATAAGGGTCCTTGGGCAAGACTCCGAACACTGCATTGGCCCTCCTCTGTAATATGAGTAACCTTGTAAGTCGCACTGGATAAGAGTCTGTTGCTAAATGCTATTAATGTAAAGGTAAATGAATGCTATCAAATCCTCACAGCAATGCTCCTCCAAAATCTAGTAGAAAGCCTGGACAGTAGAGACAGTTACTCCAACACAAAACAGAATGAACTCCTTTTGATGCCCTTGATTTTAGACAAAACAGTGAATGAGGAAGTGTCCGAATACTTTTGTCCGTAAAGTGTACATTTCTAAACCCTAACGCAGCAGTTACTTCAGGAGAATTTGGTGGTGATGTGATGGTACTCCAGACTCCAGACGCTACTTATAAGAATATGGGTTGCTAAGTGGTCCAGGCCTTACTTCCTGTGCCACCGTCCACAGAACGGGAGCTCGGAGGCCGCATGCCAGGATGCACAACCCAGGGAAGTGAGCAGGTTTTGGGCTAAAGGCTTAACTGGCTACAGTCTCTTCAGATGGCTGACCGCACACTGTGCTGAGAGGACAGAACGAGAGGACAGCAGCACTATGCAGGCAGAAAAATAGCTGTGCTACGTGGCTTCTGTGAGCCGCTGCCGTGCCGGAAACCAGGTAGCAAAAGCAGAGCTCACCTTATTTGTTTCTTTGTGGGGCAAAATAACAGGATTTTTGGAGATGGAAGCCCATTGAGGTGGAGTACAGAGACAATAATGGAAAAGTTGAAATTATGTAGAATTATTTATATTATAATTATATTTAAAAGTTTACTGGTGACTTTGCTTGATTAAGAAGTCTATATTAATTTTACCTCATTTATTTTTAACATTATTAGTAGTATTTTTTTATTTATTTATTTTGAAAATTTGTGTTTGCAAACTTTTAACATTTAACCAACCAGTAAAAGCCAGTCATAAATAGTTTTCACCATAAAACAGACATTTATTGGAACTTTTACATTTACAGCACTTTTCCTTTCCATGTGGTGTTTTTTTATTTTATTTTTATATATTTTTTTTTGTTTGTTTTGTTTAATTTTTTTGCTCCTGAAACCAAAAGTTGAATTTCAGCATCTTGTTTAAAGGAAACACTGAAGTTTAGTAGCTTTTCACTCGGGGACGTGAAGCTGAATGGGAAATTGTGCTGCAGAAGCTCTTTCTGTTTCTAAACTGGTGTTTTTCTACTGCTCTGAAATGTGAATTTAAACACCAGCTAAAAACTTGGTTTGGTGAAGCTTAGCAAGTTTATGCTTCTCTACCTGCATGTGTTTCTACATTGTGGAAATTGTAATTTTTTCACAGCTCTGAAACATTTCGAATGTGCAGTTCCTCAACCAGTAAATGCTGTTCTTTCCAGCTCCTTAGATCTTATTTGGGATCAGATATATAAAAGGTACAACCTATAAAAGGTGGGACACTATAAATATCAGGATGTAGAGCCGTCGATCCAGTAATTATGTCAGAGTTAGTATCGGTATCGGTACTCTACTTCATCTGTATCGGCAGGAAAAGTGGTATCGGTGCATCCCCAGTGAAAAGTGAGGCTGTATTGTAGCCGGCATTGTCCTACGTCATGGGTGGCAAACTCTGAGTGTAGTAGTCATTCCCTTATGACCATGCTCAGGGTCCCGTGATGAATGATGGCCTTGCAGAGAGGAAGAGGTTTCTACGCTCAGTAGCTTCTGGAGATTCTGGCTCATCACACCTGCAGGCCTCTGCTCTCACGTACTTTAACGTTTTAAAGCTTGTTTATTTTGCCTTTTTTTGAGATGTTTGGGAAGCAGATAGTTAAACATCTCGAGATGAGATTGGTGACCTAACTGTGCTGGACCTCGGCACAGTGCTGTCTGGGCTCAGGACTTTTCTTCTGAAATTCGAAGTCTGTGAGACTAAAGAGGAGCGAGCAGCTCCTCCCTTCTCGGTTCTCCTTACATGGAAGACGAGCTGGATTACTCACTGATGGTTGATGGCAGGTCGAGGGCACTGGTTAGTCTGATGTATGATGTCTGTAGGTTAGTCTGATCCTGTGTTATGAAGCCTAAAAAAACCCTGCGGTGCGAGAATCAGATTCCGGGAACGAATCGGTCCTTTGCATCAGACTAATTATCCATTACCTGATTGTGTTTTTTTTTGTTAGTATTGGGACTGATATCTGATCCTAGTATCGGATCGGTGCATCCCTATTTGTAACGTTAGCCTAGCGTCTCCGGCCATACATTGAATTCATGTTTACGATTCTAAAGAATGACTTCAACAGCAACTCAACAGCAAAAATAACACACCCCTTCTGTGCTCTTCGAGAAGCTCCGCCAAGGCAACATTTCTGGGCTCACCGACTAAAAGAACGATCAAATTCGATATAAAGTCCGACAGGGTGGCATGGCCAGTGTCACTTTTGCTAGGTTGGTGTTAGCTAGGTTGTGGGTTGGCAAACGTCTGATATAATTGTTGCTGCTAAGAAAACCCCGTGGCGATTATGCTGGACAAACATTTGCAAACGGGACAAAACGATTGGCCAATTTTCTTCCCAAATATGCAAATGGCATTTGGACAAAAATGTAGCTGGTCCTGAGTGCTGGTCCTGAGAGCTGGTCCAATCATAAGATTGGTATTCTGCATGTTGCTGCAGCCCAGTTGGAAATCATAAGACGGCAATCAGCAATCAGTATTGGCCTCACAAACACTGAGCGGTCCGGCGGTCTCTACGCCGGCCAGGCACCTCACCTGTGTTTACATGTGTCTTCGTCCTCATCCGATCTAGAACTTGTTCAGCTTTTGTTCGTCTGATCTTTTCTTTTTTTGCCTGTTTTTTCGTCCGGCTCGGCAGTTCAACACGCAGCTAGCAAGCCTTCCGTGCCCCCTCCCCCTCCCCCCACCCTGTGCACAAGCACAAACGCCCCCTGCTGGAATTGATGGGCTGGAACAGTGTTGTGTATCTCGGTCCGAGCCACGGTTTGTTTCCCATTTACTGAGCCAGGGCCGGGTACGAGCACGCGTAAACAGGCCGGAGAGCCATAAGGAAAGGTTCGCTGAATTTTACAGACCGGGCACCGGATAGAAATCATATACCGCAGCTTTAAAACACAGTGCTTGAACCTGAAAGCTCTGCTTCACGGTGTCCTGATCTAACGCTCTAGCTCACATATGAGCTCTGAGGTAGCACACTAGCCACATGCTAGCATGCTAGACGCAGTACAGCTGGACCTACAGTTCTCAGTACGGACACGACTCTGATTACTGACTGCCGGCACGACTTCAGAGGCCTGTTTTGAAGGCCGTGTCCAGCTCAACCAAAGGCTACAGCGAGTTACCTGTGGAGGCTCACCAGCACCAGTGTGTGTGTGTGTGTGTGTGTGTGTGTGTGTGTGTGTGTGGTGGCGTTTAAAGACAAATAGCTGCATTATTGATGAGGCCAATGCCTGGAAGCAGGACTGTGCCTCAGCTTCTCATCGAAACCTTAAGAGAGCGAGTTAAAAATAGATGAGTGTCATCAGACACACACACACACACACACACGCACTCGGAGTGCTGCTCATTCAGTACTGCCTTTTCCATCGTCCTTGATTAAGCGAAATGCACAGCATGCACAAACAGACTGTATGCAGGTCCTTTGTGTGTTAAATGAGAGCGTAGTTCTCTTTGGTCACACTGGTCTACGTCCTCGCAGCACAGCCTCGGCCTCCTCGCTCAAAACGGGCCGAAATTGTGCAAAATTGTCTAGGTGAAGTTCACAGTGCAGGTGTGGTGAGGGGTGTGTGGTTTTGATACGGAAATAAGAACAAACCGCTCACGTGTGTGAGTGTGTGAGTGTGTGTGATCCATGTTTGTGTGTTTCCTACAGCAGCACTTTCATGAAATGTGTGAATGCATGCATGTAAACCAGGGAGGCCAAACGCTGTGATGTTTGTGGTGGGACCAGTTCGAGCAGGGCGATATCATTAAAATAATATATATAATAACATATGTAGTAATTACTGAAATGCTTAAATAATTATTTTAAAGTAAAATTTCTAAGGGTCGAATTTATGGACAAAAGTATTGAGACACCTGCTCTTTCATTGTTTCTCCTGAAATGAAAAGTATAATAAATATAAAGGAGAAGGTGGAGTAACTGTCTCTACTGTCCAGACAGGAAGACTTTTTCTACCAGATTTTGGAGGAGCATTGCTGTGAGGATTGGATTGCATTGCATTCAGCAACAAGAGCCGTAGTGGTAGTGAGGTCCGGATGTTGGCTGATCACCACCCCACCTCATCCCCAACTCTCCAACTCCTCCCAAAAGTATTAAATGGAGCACAGCTCAATGCTTACCTGCTTCAGAGAGTCCGCTAACATGTCAATATGGGGTCTTTATGGGTAGCCCAACTTTGAACCCGAAGGTTTTGTCTTTGGGTTCCATGTTGGCCCCACATATGGATGCCTACCAGGGTCAGTGAGGGACCAGGAGGGCCAGTCTGAGTAGTACACTGCTCATGGATCCTAGATGGGACCCATGTGAGATTAGAGAAGCCCAACTTCCCAGTAACCACACATGTACCAACTCATTCAGAGCCCATGTCCACCTGGAACCCACCTAGCCCACGTTCCAGTCATTTGATGTTGCCGGGGTAGTTTATACAGCAAGCTTGCTCAGCTTGTTTAATCTCTATAGAAAAGCAGCCAGTCTGAAGTCACCATGCTCTGTGCCATCCAGTAGCTAGAGGGGTATAAAGACCACAGCACTGGACTGTGGAGCAGTGGAACCGACTGCTGGAGCTCCAGCCAACACCTCTGGGATAGGTTTGAGTGGCTGTTGTTTTTGGAAGAAAAACTATAAATAAATACTTGTCCCAATACTTTTGTCCACATAGTGTATGAATAATTTAACGTAGCTAAATGCTGTGGCTTATAAGCATCCCTGTTTGCCATTGTTCTTCAGGTTTGAGAGGGAAAATGCAGCAGGTCGCATCGATTTCCGTGCATGTTCTGCAGCTGAAGTCGACACTTGTGTTGACTCGATCCCTCGTTGCCTCTGAGGGCTCATATAGTCAGCTTCACTTGAGCTAATAAAGTAATGGAACGGCTCTTAGTTTGGCGCTGGGGATTCCCTTAGAGTTAAGCGGTGAGGCCAGGTGGACAAGGGCTTGTTAAAACCAGTAATGAAATGGGCGGGACTGAAAAACTTGACAATGGAGCGATGTGTCCACAGTATCTTAGCACTGGTTTGGTTGGTTTCCAACCAAATGAATGGGGAGAGCCACAGGATGATGGAGTTCCATGCCATCCGTGCTTGAGATACTGCAGTTGTTGTTATGGATGATCCAGTATTAGTAGAGGCTACAGAGGTTAAAACCTAAAGCTTTTCTTCTATGGCATTGTCTACCAGTGATTCATGGATCTCAGAGATGCTCTGCTGAGCCACCAGCTGTCTCTACATGGGCTCCATTGCTCAAAACAATGTCTGAAGAACCTTCACTTAACGTAAAGGCTGCCAATTCGTCACCCTCGTCACATGAATCTCTTCTACAAACATGGTTCTTTAGGGAACCAAAGGTGGGATCATTCAAAGAACCATCTGAAGAACCATTATTTGTGTAAGACTTTAGTCCAGTTGGTAGTTATATGGTAATTTCACACTATCAGGTATCAGAACTGCTGTCTGATCCATTCCTACCAGCGCAACACACACTACTGACCCACTACCCAATACCAAGCACCTGCTCTGTGGTGGTCAGTCCTGTGGGGTCCTGATCAGTGAAGCACAGGGTGAAATTGGGCTACCAGTATGAGTATGCAGAGAAAAAGATGGACTGTAGCCTGGAATTATTATAGAACTACACAGTGCTCCTGTATGGAGAGTGGAGCGGATATAATGGGCCGAGTCCATTCCAAGCCGGGGCCGGTCATAATGTTCTGATGGGTGTGATATTGGCGTGGAAATTGGGGACAACGGACTACAGCGTGACTACAGTAGGTTCACTACTGTATAATTTTATTGCTGTTTATTCTGCAGACGTTAATCGTTCATCTACACTGCCACGGTCCTCCAGGCCTAGTAAACACCCACTCAGACGCACACGCCCTTTCATACGTGTATACACACACCTACTCAGCGCTGTAATCCCAGTGTGGGAATCCTGCGCTGGATTAAAGGCGTAAACCTGGCTCCGAACTCCGCAGCGCCACCGCAAATCCCCGATTTACATATGCAGACTCTCGATTCACTGGTACACACAGCATGCTCCCTCGCACACAGGCCCAGAGCTGTGCAGAACGTGGTGTAAGACCTGGCCTTACACTCCAAGCCAAAGAAACAACCAGGACCGAGCCATTCAGCAGAAATGAACACCCTCACTGACGGACTGACCGAAACGTGCAGGATTTTGTATGCGGGCTCCCTACGTACACATTTTGTTTCTTAATCAGTTTCCTTCCTGTCAGGCCTCTTCCTCTTTTTTAGCTGCTCTTAAGGCTGCATCAGAAGTGGAACTACCTCTAAAGGCCAGCATTTCAACTGTTTATGGACACTACGGCCTCCCAGAATCAGAGCGGTGTCTGCTGATCTTCTGTTACAGAAGTTATTATTACAGATAGTTCTAATAACGGCATTTCCACACTTTCCTCTTAACCGAAGTGTAGATGATCAGCCAGGTTTGTGTTGTGTTGTGGGCTAATGTAGCTAACAAGCCATGGCAGCCTCCCAGATAACATGCCCATGTGGGGCTGTATGGTTAGCCCATCTGGGAAGCAGAATGTTTTGTCCATGGCTTTAGCGTGTGTCTGAGTTGGCCCCGGATATGGATGCCGACCAAGGTTGGTGGTGGGACCAGGAGTGGCCAAACGTGGGCCCCATCTGGGTTGTGCACTGTTCACGGGGCCTAGAATGGACACATGTGAGATTAGGGTGGGGTGTAATGATAGGAAGCCTAACTGGGTCCCAGAGCCAAACTATGATGGCTAGACAACTGCGTCCAAACATCTCCAAAGCATCAGGCAGGCCTTGTGAGGTGTTCATTGGTATGCAGTGGTCAATACCTGCCAAAGGTGGTTCAGACAAGTACATCCAGCAACAGGGCTACCTAAGGACACTTACGGCTCATTGATGGAATCTAAAGAATCTGCTGCCAGATACCAATGGAGTCCATGCCTTGAGTGGTCAGATCTGTTGTGGCCATACAACGGGGGAGCTGCTCAATATTAGGCAGCTGGTACTAATGTTATGGCTGATGTGTGTATGTTCTAGGGGGGATTTATTGGTGTGTTAATAAGCTGTAGGCACAGTGGTATCTGTTCTCCTTGTTGCGTGCGGTTAGCTTCTGCGTGTCCCGAGTACATCCTCATTGCGTCCAGCTCTGCAGCAGGGCTTTCAGGAAGTGTCTTGACTGGTTTAAGTTTCCACACGTTTGCTCGTGATTTGCGTGGTCTGGGTGACCTCTCGTGGCCTTGCCCTGGATGCTAAACTCTCACTTCAGCAAGAGGACCCATAGGTGGAACACTGTTTACTTTTCACTTCCATTCCAGTCATAACAACTGAAGACCAACGTGAAACCGCTGCAGAGCTCGTGATCACGCAGGCAAACCGAGACACGCCTAATTGGGAAAATGACCTTTAAGAGAAAAGAGCCTTTAAAGAAACATCTTCTGTAAGGCTGAGGAGAGGCTGCACGAGGATTACTCTGTCTACCATAGTCTCTCTCTCTCTCTCTCTCTCTCTGTCTCTCTCTCTCTCTCTCTCTCTCTCTCTCTCTCTCTCGTTTTCTCTTTCTTGTTCGCTCTCTCTCTCGCTCTCTATTTGTCTCTCTCTTTCTCTCTCTCTCTCTCTCTCTCTCTTTCTCTCTCTCTCTCTCTGTCTCTCTCTCTCTCTCTCTCTCTCTCTCGTTTTCTCTTTCTTGTTCGCTCTCTCTCTCGCTCTCTATTTGTCTCTCTCTTTCTCTCTCTCTCTCTCTCTCTCTCTCTCTCGTTTTCTCTTTCTTGTTCGCTCTCTCTCTCTCTCTCTTTCTCTCTCTCTCTCTCTCTCTCTCTCTCTTTCTCTCTCTCTCTCTCTGTCGGTCTCTGTCTGTCTCTCTCTCTCTGTCGGTCGGTCTCTGTCTGTCTCTCTCTCTGTCGGTCTCTCTCTCTGTCTGTCTCTCTCTCTCTCTCTCTCTCTCTCACTGTCGGTCTCTCTCTCTCATTTTCTCTTTCTCGGTCTCTCTCTGTCGGTCTCTCTCTGTCGGTCTCTTTCTGTTGTTCTCTCTCTCTCTCTCTCTCTCTCGGTCTCTCTCTCTCTCTCTCTGTCGGTCTCTCTCTGTCGGTCTCTCTCTCTCGTTCGCTCTCTCTCGCTCTCTGTCGGTCTCTCTCTCTCTGTCGGTCTCTCTCTCTGTCGGTCTCTCTCTCTCTCTGTCGGTCTCTTTCTGTCGTTCTCTCTCTCTCTCTCTCTCTCTCTCTCTCTCTCTCTCTCTCTCTCTCTCTCCTCTCTCCCTCATCTTCGTTTCATCTGTCCCATATCTGTATGTCTCGCTCTCTCTCTCGCACTGTCTCTACCCATCCCCACCATTTTTTCTCTCTCCGTGTCCTCTGTTTTTGTTTTCTTCTCTCTCTCTCTTTCTCGCTCGCTCTCTCTTGCTCTCTTTCTAGTTTGTTCTGTCTGTCTCTCTGTCCCATCCCTATCTCTCTTTCTCTCTGTATCCGTCTCTGTCTCTCTCTCTCTCTCTCTCTCTCTCTCTCTCTCCCTGCAGTTTGTGTAGTCTCTATAGAAAAGCTCTGAATGTGCTCTGGAGCAGCACCATAACCCTGAGGTCACCATGACCGACACCAAGCATCAGCTAGAGGGTTATAAAGCCCCCCATCTTTAGGCTGTGGAGCAGCAGAGCTTCATCCAATACCTTTGGGATGAGTTGGAGTGCCAGAACTGATCTTCCAACACCAGGACCTCCCCTCACTCTCTGCTCTTTTGAGGCTAAACCCAATCAAATCCTCATGGCCATTTTCTAGTGTCTGGTATAAAGCCTTCCCAGCAGCGTAGAAGCTGTTACTGCAGCAAATGTGGACCAACTGTCTGTTAATGGCCTTGTCTTCAGAAGAGACGCTGGATGATTGGGTGTCTGCAAAGTGTGGGACCTGTGGTGTCGGTCGAGGGTCACCTGGAGGTCATTTATGACCAGCGTGAATAGGATTCTTCCACAGAGAATCTCCACTAGCAGCAGATCTTCTTCACCTTCAGAGTGAAGGAAGGTTGTGGATGTCGGTGGTGAATGGGATTGTGGAGCTGTGGTGCTTTCTAGAAAAGAGAAAAGTGAAACTGAGCACGGTGCTATTCACACTCATCCATATTTCAGCAGAGACGCTCCCAGAGAGCGAGCGAGCGAGCGAGTGAGAGAGAGAGAGAGCGCACACAGGAGGGAACACACACCCAGTCACACAGTCACACACACCACTTCCAAACCCCTCCCTCTTCTCTCTGACGTGTCCTCAGCACTGCTGTCGTGATGCCCTGGTGTGCACTTGGAGCCGTAATCACAGATTAAACCCCGGTTCGGGATGTGGGCTCTCATTTACACACTCGGGCTACGACTATAGGCTTAATCTTAGCCCATAAAACTAATCCTGACCGTGCACGTTCCACTGGCCCTTCACTCTGAGCTTGTGTACACCCTGCGTTACCATGTGCTTCGTGTCTAGATCTGTGCCTGTATAAGCTTCTCTTGCTCTGCGTTTATACTGCTCTCTAATGTACGTCTCCAGTGTGACCGCAGGAGATCGGACTTTACGTTTACATCACATTGAAGGCATTTAGCAGACGCTCTTATCCAGAGTGACCTCACCAACAGGCCAAAAGACCAAAAGTCAGTCTGGAGACCACAATGCTCCACACTACACTTCACCCAAGTACTCTCAGAAGAGGAGGGTCTTCAGTCTGCGTTTAACGACAGCGAGCGTTGGACTCTGCCGTTCGGACACCCAGGGGAAGTTCGTTCCACCACATTGGTGCAGGACAGAAAAATGCCTCAGGACAGAAAAATGTTGAGCCAAGCCGAGCCGTACTTGAAGCTGGAAGGGCTCTTGCTACTGCTTTTGACCACTGCCATCAAGTACGGAGGGGCTGGTCCATTCATGGCTTTGTAGGCCAGCGTCAGGGTTCTGAATCTGATGCTGGCAGCCACATACGGGAAGCCAGTGAAGCTAGGTTACATGGCTGAAATTAAAAACATTGAAGACGACCCGTGCCCCCACATTCTGGATCAGTTGCAGGGGCCTGGTGGTGCGCATAGGAAGACCAGCCAGAAGAGAGCTGCAGTAGTCAAGTCTTGAAATAATGAGAGACTGAATGAGGACCTGATTGGCCTCTCTAGAGAGCAAAGGTCAAATTCTCTGGATGCTGTGAAGGAGATAACTGGTCATCCACAACTACACTGTTTAAAAGTAAAGTAATCTGAGGAATTTTTGGGGTTCTTCAATGTGAAACTGTGAAGGAACCTCCTAAGGAGCTTTGAGGAACCCCTAAAGAACCTCCAAAAAAACGTGGCACCAAGGATTGGTGTTTCTGCAGACGGAGAGACCAGGGAGTTCTTGAAGGAGATGGCAAGATCATGGTGATGTCCAGTAGTTCCAGGGATGTACAGCAGTTCGGACTTGCTGGGGCTGAGATTAAGGTGACGAGCTGCCGTCCAAGAAAAGACGTTGGCGAGATTTTACCGTCCCGTGTACAGTATTTTATACGTACAGCCTTTGCAAGGCTACTAAATACACGGTGACCAAATGTTTGTGGACACCCCTTCTAATGATGCATTCAGCTATTTTGAGTTGCACCCATTGCTGACACAGATGTGCAAATGCATGCACATACACAGCTTGTCTAGTCCCTGTAGAGATGTAATGCCAATAGAATAGGACCATCTCTGCAGATAAACATATACCTGTTGACACCATGCCTAACACCAGGCGTTGGTTAGAGGGGTAAACAGCCCCCCAAATGTGAAAGAACTCCCTGTTTCCTGGAATGATGGTTGGTGCTCCATCCAGTACTTTTGGAAGGAGCTGGGGATGAAATGGGGTGGAGATCATCCATTACTGAATGCGATCAAGTCCTCGCTGCAAGTCTCCAGAATCTTCTAGAAAGCCTTCATTCCCTGGACTGTAGGGACAGTTGGAGTTATCCCAACAAAAGCAGGATATAGAATTTATCTATATATTTATTTTTAATTAATATATTTTTCTCCATGGAGTAAAAGTGATCTACGCCTTCCAACTGTAGGGGGAAGTCTCCCTTCAGGCTCCCCCTGAAGTCTGGATGTGGAATTTGCTTTTTAAGCCTCTGCTAAAGGACAACACTCTTTACACGTGCATTTCTGGACAAGCTGAGCAATACAGAACCCTCACTGAAAGGGAAAGCAGCATGTGGACGGAGGTGGTAAAGTAAGTTTTGTAGGATTGCAAACAAATAGGGCAAATCTGAGAGGTTCTCTGGCAGCTCCACCAAAGCTCCATAGTGCAGCAGCAGCGCTCCAGCCTGGAGTGGCAGTGACGGAGACGCCATCCACCCTGTTACAGTCAGTGGAGCATCAGCATGAGAAATGCCTGAAAGAACCAGATCTAACTGCTCTGAAAACAGTAGGTCAGATTTCTGAAGGTTTTCCTTTGATTGTAGAAATGCAGTCCTGTGTGTGTGTGTGTGTGTGTGTGTGTGTGTGTGTGTGTGTGTGTGTGTGTGTGTGTGTGTGTGGTGCACTGCGCTGATAGCTGCTAACCTAACCTTCTGCTCAGAGGGGAAACCTTGCATCCTGTTTTTTATCCTTATCAGCAGTGCAACTCTCTCTCTCTCTCTCTCTCTCTCTCTCTCTCTCTTTATCTTCCTCATGCTGTCTCTCGCTCTGTCTTGTGCTTGCTCGCCGCCTTGTTCTATCTCTCCCGCTCTCTCCCCATCTCTCTCCCGCTCTCGCTCGCTCGCTCTCTCTCTGACAGATTCAAGACGACAGCCAGGCTGTTCCCGGCTGTCTGCATCACAGTCACCATGACAACACCGAGAGAGAGACACACACACACACACACACACACACACACACACACGCACACTGTGTCTGTCTGTGTGTGTGTGCGAGGGGTGCTGGTTTCAGAGAGGGGCTGTGTGGGGAGTTATGTAATGTGTCTCCTGTAGGAAATGAGAGGAGCTTAATTTCTGAAGTTCTGATTTTGTTGAGGTTTAAACTGTAAAGAAAAGAGCTTCTACCCCACCGTGACCGAGCAGCCTGCACACACCACCCTACCCCACACCTCCTTTCCTCTGTCTCCGTTTCCGTTTCCGTTTCTGTTCATATATATATATATATATATATAATAAATATACTAAATGTAGGTCCAGTAATTTAAATGGAACAGTGATGATTTTAATGCCCCGATCAAAATCACAACCAGCATGGATTGAGGTGCTCTTTCTCAATACAACGAATATGTCAGCTGTGTAGAAACCTTTTACAGATTAATATTATAATATTAGTAGTTTTGTAATTTTTTTTTCTTTGAAAAGTCGGACAAAAATATAGTTAGGCTATTTAATTTATGCAATGATGAAAAAGGTGGATAAAAAAAAACCCTGTGAGAGCCTGTCTTCAGTATTCGGCCTTCAGATGACTGTTTTGTTTTGTTCAGATTCAGTTTTGGCTAAAAATGTTTCATTTTGACGCATCTCTAATATTTACAGTTCCTATCAAAAGTATTGACCCCCTTGTTTCCTTTTTATTTCTTTTATTAATGGAATCCGTATGTATATATGTGTACATTCACTATGAGACTACTATATATTTATGCAACCACTTATTATTTACATGATGTATTTTTGCAATTCTTGTTAGAATTCTTGTTAGAATTGTAAAAATACATAAAAATAATAAGTGGTTGCATAAATATATAGTAGTCTCATAGTGAATGTGTCACAACTGATTGGAGTATAAAGGTCAGTCCCTGGTTAATCAAAAGGGTTATTAAAAAGTGTAAAAGCCTGTAAACATCTCCTGGAGGTTAGTTAAATCTATCATTTAGAAATGGGGAGTGAAGGAGACCACCAAGATGCCTATGACCAATACTATACTATAATAATAATAATCATAATATAATAAGTAATAAACTGTATGTGTGGCCGTTTTTATTAGGATAAGAAAATAATTGTAGTAATAATAAAAAATACCAGTAATAATAATCAATTAAAAATTAACCTGAATGAACATGAAAGTCGTAAAGTAGATCATTCGATAACAGCAATAGCGTTAAAGCGATAGTCTGTAAGTTTTGGGGCTTTAGAGACCTCTCTGGTGAGAGTGTGTAATTGCAGCTTCCACATGTCAATAGCTGGCTTAGTTAGCTCATCTTCAGCTCCAGCGAGTATCCAGCTGCTCAGTGCTGCTGCTGCTGACTAACTGCTGAGCTACCGACACAAGCACTGACCATAAAAACTCGGGTCTGAGAGAGTGAGGTCCAGCGACTGGTTCTGCGAGGAGCAGAAAGGAGAAGGGAGAGGCCGGTTCTGCTGTGTTTGGACTCGTAGTCGACTCTCTGGGCTGAGAAGTTGGCTAGCAGGCTGAACACCATAGCACAGGCCGCGTTCCAGCTAACCGAGGCTCAAATCACACCTGTGTAGAGCATAAAGCCTCGTATCTGAGAGCACAGAGTCGAGTGTTTTTCAGGTACGTTTAGCAGGCGGTCCATCTTTCGGCGTTGCTAAACTTGCAGCTAGGGTTGGCTCTCTCAGCCCCCACCAGTTTTTTATTTATTTATTTATTTTTACACACGTGACCTTAGCAATCAGTGAGCTCCCGCAGCGCCCCCACCCGGGGCTCTCTTAAATGCATATGGGGGAATGAGCTTCTTTGGCCGTGTACTGCATAGACACAGAACAGAAATCTGACACGTCGTAATTTTGAAATATCGTCCTCATTCTGAGATACCGGCAAAATTGTAAATACTAGGGATGCACCAGTTCGATGTTATCGGCCCTGATATGAGCAAAATGAGCTGAATCGGGTATCGGATAACTAGGATGATCCATGGAACCGATCCTTTCACTTTAATTGGTTGATGTGAGACTGCAGTAAATGTTTAAATAAGTACATTTACATTTACAGCATTTAGCTGACGCTCTTATCCAGAGCGACTTACAAGGTAACTCGTATTACAGAGGAGGGCCAATGTAGTGTTAGGAGTCTTGCCCAGGGACTCTTATTTAATAGTAAATAAATAGTTTAGTATGGTTTAAATCTGTGTGTTAATTTGTACAGTTCAGTAATCTTGAAGTCGATGCTTATGCCTTAAGTCTCTCCCACATGGTGAGGTGTTCAGTTTATTAATTTAACGATGGTATCGGATTGGTTTTGGGTATCGACCGATATGCAAAGTTTATGGATTATGGAAAGCCGGATCTGTGCATCCCTAATAAATACCCTGGTACACAGTATTACCGTTATACCACCCAAGCCTAGTTTAGATTAAGAGGAAAATATCTGAACAAGTCACTGAGTCTTTCTGCAGAACTGTCCCATCTCTAATAATAATAATAATAATAATAAAAATAATAAGAAGAAGAATAGAGGGATGTTCAGGGAGATGGAGCGAGCCGTTCTCTCAGCTGTTAGTGTGGAGAAGAGCCCCCGTGACGGACGTGTTGGAAGAGGAGGGGAGCTTGGGTAACACCAGCTAAAAATACTTGAAATAATCTGCAAACAGGAAGTTAAAAATACTCTGCGTGTCCTCCCAGCCTGCTTACTGTCTCCGCAGTGTGTGTGAGGACAGAGCAGAGCAGAGCTGATCACACTTTCATCAGTATTCCCTGCTCGCTACCGAGTGAAGGCCATGAGGCAGGCGTTTCATTGGGTGGGATGGTCACAGCTTCTCAAATCAAACACGCCTGTTTAAGATTTCTACTAGCGGCGGCTGATTGTCGTATATTTAACTTTAAAAACACACTTACAGAAGCTCCAGTTTTATTTTCACTCTGAATTACAATTATGAGGGTGACCCTCGATTTCAGTGTCGCCGAGCATTTGCAATAAACCGAGATTAGAAAGAAAGAAGAAACTGTGAAGAGAAGATAAGATAAGATAGTCCTTTATTAGTCCCGCAGTGGGGAAATTCCCAATATCATTTAATCAACATTAACAAAAAGAAATAGAGGTAAATGAACAAATGAATAAAGAGGTAAAGGAACAAATTCAGGACAGTAAAAGGGGAAACAGGTCAGATATTGGAAAATTAAGAAAATATAGAATAGAAAAAATTAAGATTTATTTAGTGAGAGAAACAATAAACAAATATAAATGGAAATAAATCAACCAAAATGATGCAGATAAACTAGAGTCAGGAGATAAAACAGCGAAAATATGCAAACAACGTTTTTTAACATTTTTAAGACGAGTAATTATTTTCATTTTGAAATTTGCTAAAAGTAATTAAACCAAAGTTAGATTTTAACAACTAAACAAAATAATACAAGTAAGATCAAATGAGGAATGTAAACTGATGCTAAACTAAGCAATTTAACCAGCAGTAGGTTTATCATGGTATTTTTGAAATGTTGACATTTTCACTGTATATCACAGTATTTCCTTTTCCTCCCGTGACTCAGCCTTTTCTGTAGGTTTGCAGCTTATTTATGTGTCGAGTACATGGAATATAAAAAAATAATAATTTCATCATGTATATAATAAAGGCTTTGAGGACTACAGGGCTTGTTTGGGCTCCACAAAATTACACAGTATATGAAGGAGTCAGTCTGCAGTAAACAGCTGCTGAATGTAAACAGTGTTTACTGTGCAGAACTGCAGCAGAGCAGAAACCCAACTTCTTCTCAACACTGAAGGCTTACAGCGGCTTATCTGCCCCTCATACACGCATTAACCAGCTGAAGTACAGATCAGATCGAAAAATATAGATTGAAATTGATTTTATTATATATATATATATATATATATATATATATATATATATATATAATCTCTATTTTAATATCACTGCAGTGTGGCCGGGAAGAGCGTGCATGCTTATGTGTGTATGTGGTGAGGGAGAGGGATCTCTCTGGTCACTACCCTCTCTTCTAATCTCATAGCTGACCGTATGGTGGGTTTATTATAAATCAGGTGGACGTGAAAACATCCCCGCAGTCCTAGGGCAGTGAGCGTGTGTTAGCTCTCTGGTGTTTGCCTACTCTTGCTAGCAATGCATTAGTGCTAAAACTGTTGTTTTGTAAATTACGCAGCGCTGAATGTCTTTCTGTACTTTGTTGTAAACCGCGGCGTTACGGTATGTAAGAAACACTGATCGTAGGACGAATTTCAAACGGTATGTACTGTGTACAGTCATACCGCCTGGCCCTAACTGAAATAAAATAATAAAAAAAAAATAATTAGGGCAATAAAATAAAACTAATAAATACATGAATGAATAAATATACTTATTCATAACATAAAATGAAGTAACTAACTAAAAAGTAAAGGTCTTGTGAGAGAATGGAGTAAAATTAAAGCAGCTATATGTGAGGCTCCGGGCTCCCCCCTACAGTTGGAATGTATAATTCACGCTTTGTGCCACCACTAAAAGACACGCTTTACACATGCATTTCTGGACAAGCTGAGAGGTGCAGATCCCTCACTGAAAGTGAAAGAAGCATGTGGACTGAGCGGTAGAGTGATATTACGTAACTCTTGCAGTGGTGGTCCTGCCTGCTTCATCAGAGTATCACAGTGAAGTCGGTTGAGTTCTGGTCTGGAGTGGCAATGATGGAGACGCTGTATCACTATTACAGGGTCAGTGGAGCCTAAGAATGGATTTGACACTGTTGTTTTAAGGTATAAATGCTACATAGTGTCACTTTAAATGTTTAAAATGATGGAGTGACCCCAGCAAACTGAGCTTTAAGGTTTACTGTAGTGAATTCCTAAAGACCTGGAATTCCCACAGTAAACAGAAATGATCCCAGCCTCTGCAGCATCTAGTTCTGCGAGGGTCCTGGGCCATCTTGTTACACCACATGTTTACAGATGAGCAGTGATGATCAGACATGGGCTTTTGTGGTCAGGTCGCAGATAAGGTTTCCGTTCTGTGACTCTTTCATGCACAAGTTTGTGTTTGAGCAACACAGCACAGTAGAACGGTGCACTACAATTTCTGTGTCTGATAAACTACCTGCAGGGCGTTTGCTGTTGTGTTGAGGGGGTGCTTTGCCTTTCTGGCCACCATATGAGCAGCTGGGTCTATATGGTAGTTTTTATATTAGTCCTCAAGATCAAGCATGGACTTCCAGATCTAGCCTGGAGAGGTTTTCTTTTTTTTTTGTGGCTAATGTCAGGTATTAAGCCCCCCAGCATTGAGCTGTGGAGTAGTGGAACTGTGCTCTCTGGAATGATTGGGATGAGGTGGGATAGTGATCATCCCATAGTGATCATCAACACTCACAAACACTGACCTCACAAATTATTATTATTATTATTATTATTATTATTATTTTACTTTTTGTGGCTGAATGTCATCAAATTCGTACAGCAATGCTCCAAAATTGGACAGCAGAGACAGTTACTTCAACAAAAACAGGATTAACTATTCATTAATACCCTTGATTTTACAAGAAGCAATGAATGAGCAGGTGTCCCAAAACTTTTGTCCATATAATACACATATATATATATATATATATATATATATATATATATATATATATATATATATATATATATATGTATGTATGTTTAGGCCATGGGTGTCTAAACCTTTGACTACAACTGTGTAGCTACATAATTAGGGTATTATTAATAGAACTGTTAACCGCAGCCAGTAGAGCTTCGTATCAGCTGCTTTCATTGGCCTGATATGATATACCAGTCAAGCTCTGCTCCTGTGGTAGTGCACCTTTCAGGAAAAGGAAATTCACACATCTGGCCTTGCTTTCTGAAATGGTCATTAATATTTAGTACTATAAATATTCACAATATTGCTCATCAGCCCAGTGACCGGAGTCTTTTACACCAATACATTGCAGACATGGGATGGAAGAAGAATAGAGGGCCGGGGGATGTAGCATCTTGGTGGTCCGTAACACAGTTAGGCTTCACAGAAAACCACTTTCTGCTTCTTCTTCTTCTGGTTCTCCCAGATGTGTGAGAATGTGTGCACACACTCCATGGAGTCTTTGTGCTCAGTGTGAAAAACATCTGCAGAGATATTTGTTCTCGCTGTTTAGAACAACTGCTGGATACTCGCGGAAGAGAGATGCACATTCACCGTAAGAAAAACAAACGTGTGCTTTAGAGGCTGATTATCAGCTGTGCTCAATAGAGCTACAGCAAATGTAAGAACATAGTGTGTGTGTCTGTGTGTATGTATGTGTGTGTGTCTGTGTTGGTTTGGAGATCTACGGCTACTTCACAAAACTTTAGGATAAATAAATAACTGATCAGCACAGTGATTTATCAGTCTATTCAGACTTTAGTAGAGCTCAGTAACACTGAGATTAATAACTGATCAGCACAGTGATTTATCAGTCTACTCAGGCTTTAGTAGAGCTCAGTAACACTGAGATCAATAACTGATCAGCACAGTGATTTATCAGTCTACTCAGACTTTAGTAGAGCTCAGTAACACTGAGATCAATAACTGATCAGCACAGTGATTTATCAGTCTACTCAGGCTTTAGTAGAGCTCAGTAACACTGAGATAAATAACTGATCAGCACAGTGATTTATCAGTCTACTCAGGCTTTAGTAGAGCTCAGTAACACTGAGATAAATAACTGATCAGCACAGTGATTTATCAGTCTACTCAGGCTTTAGTAGAGCTCAGTAACACTGAGATAAATAACTGATCAGCACAGTGATTTATCAGTCTACTCAGGCTTTAGTAGAGCTCAGTAACACTGAGATCAATAACTGATCAGCACAGTGATTTATCAGTCTACTCAGGCTTTAGTAGAGCTCAGTAACACTGAGATAAATAACTGATCAGCACAGTGATTTATCAGTCTACTCAGACTTTAGTAGAGCTCAGTAAAGCACTCGGCATATAGGCACTCTCTAAATATACGCTTATTAACATCCATACATCCCTTACTGTGTCGTTATACGTATCACCCATTAGCTTATCCATGATCTATTGCACGTGTTCTTGTGTGTGAAGAGCAGACAGCAGGCCTTCCTCACTCTCAGTAAGTGAAGAGGCGAGGATGGGTGGAGGGATGGCTGTCATTGGGTTGTGTTGCGTACTAATTGTTACTGCAAATTTGGCCTCTGCAATTAACCAATCATGAAAGCCTGCAATTAGTGCATTGGGTGGAATCGTGCAACAGGTGCAGCTCTGTCTGCTCTGTCAATGCCAGTGCATTAATGCATTCACAATCGCTGTCCACTTTAATAGAAACACCTACTCTATTGTTGGTCAGTCTGGAATCAGTATGTTGGTCATTAGGGCCTGATTGTTTCTATGCTGCGGAGAACATGGATGGAATCAGGTGACAGACAGGTTTTGAGCATCAGCTGTGATGAGCGCTACCTGTAATTCAAGTGATGATCTCAGAGGCCTCTGTCGCTGAATGCAATCAAATGCTTACTGCAATGCTCCAAAATCTAGTAGAAAGCCTTCCCAGGACCATGGGGACAGTTACTCCAACAAAAGCATGATAAACGCCTTTTTAAAATTTTATTTATTTATTTTTATATACACCTTTTTAAAACCTGAAGAATGAACAGGTGTCCCAATACTTTTGTCAATGCTAGTGTACCATGTACATTGTCCACTTACTGGCCAGTATCTGAACTCTACCTCTTCTAGTTTTACACTTGGACAGTAGGCCATCGGCGGTGTACCTGAATTTGTCACCCACCCTCTACCACTTTCATCGTTGGTCAGTTTCTGACCACAAGACCACTGTTGATCAGATATTACTTGGGCGGTAGACCATTACAGTGGTGTTGCTCGAGTTTTTACACACATCAGTGTCTCCGCTAGGCTAATAGTGGGTACGCTACCTACTAACATCCAGCGAAGAGCAGCGCTGTGGTCAGAAACTGACCACTGGTGAAGATCTAGCAGAGCTTAATCCTAACTGTGCATCAGCAGATACACTACCTCACTTCACACCCTCTCAGTCGGCGTTTCCTCTGAACCCCTGACTCTGATACTACAGCAGTAACACCTACTACTGTACTGGGAAGGCTTTCCACTAGATGTTGGAACATTTGCTCTGAGGATTTGATTGCATTCAGCAAGGTCAGGGTGTTGGACCCAAAAGTATTGGATGGAGCCACATCCATCACTCCAGAGGACACCGTTCTTCCACTGCTCCACAGCTCAGTGCTGGGGGGGCTTTATACCCCTCTAGCCCACGCCTGGCATTAGGCAGCATGGTGCCAAGAGGGTCATGTTCATGTTTACACTAGATTTGATTGCATTCAGGCAGTAGAAGACTCTGCTAGTGATTATGCTAATGTTAGCGTTAGCTTGCAAACAGATACTAGCATTAGCGCTAGCGACCTCTAGCCCTGTTTTGAACTACAAGAAGTCTCAATAAATTCAGCAAACGACTGCTAGCATTAGCGCTAGCTTCCTTTAGCACTGTTGGGTCGAAGTCTAATTAGATTAGGTCTAATTTAAACAAATGACTATGCTAGCGCTAGCGTTTAGAGCTTGCATGTTGACGAAGACACTTGATCTCTAGCAAACCACTAATTCAGATCAGAAAATGACTGTCCTAGCATTAGCATAGCATTACGGCTAATACACTTACACGGCATGTGGAAGGTCGCAGCCCATCGCTACGTAAATGTGGGGAAAATTCTCACTGTTATATTGCTGATTGAGCCTCTTGGGGGCGCTCTAGCTTGGGTTGAACAGCAGAAGTAGCCATTAGATGGCTATTGTTATAGAATGCAATAAGAAGTGTGTGTGTGTGTGTGTGTGTGTGTGTGTCAGTGATATTCCCATCAAGGTGCATGCATGCCTGCCTCTGTGTGTGTGAGAGGGCACAGCATGGCGTCAGTTTACTGTGTGTGTGTGTGTGTGTGTGTGTGTGTGTGTGTGTGTGTGTGTGGATTAGTGCAGTTATATAATGGCAGCAGTGAGCTTGCACCCAGCAGACAGTAAGAGGATTAGACTGCATGTGCCTGAGACACAGGTTCTGTAGTGGCCTGCTCCCTCGCTCACAAAATCTCTCTCTGTCTCTCACACACACACACACACACACACACACACACACACACACACACACATTGTCTTACAGTCCTACTGTACACTTGCCGCTCGGTCGCAGTCGTGAGTATACACTCCAGCCACTTCTCACACAGGTCGATCTTACGCAACCAAATAATCTGCCTCACCTTTTATTCTCCTCACTTCATACAGAGTCTAGAGTCTCTCGCCCTCTCTCTCTCTTTCTTTAATGATGGCCACCCTATCCACACACACTATATGGACAAAAGTATGGGGACACCTGCTTACTGTTCATTGTTTCTTCCAAAATCAAGGGTATTACAAAGAGTGTATCCTGCTGGGAAGTCTTCTAGTGAGGTCAGGATCTCATCCCAAAAGTATTGGCTATCGTTCCAAAGCTGGGGGGCTTCGTACCCCTCATACGGTTCATGTTTATCTGCGCCAGAGAGTCATATTCTTTTGGCAGTACTTCTCTACAAGCTGGGTGTGTACATTTTCACATCTGCATCAGTGGGTGCAGCTTAAGTAGCTGAATGCGTTCGTTAGAAGGGGTGTCCACAAACATTTGGACTTATAGTGTACAGTACAAGAATAGGAGAGGGTCCCTGTCCGTGTGCTGGCAGGCTTCCTGGCTCCTTGCACCGGACCTGCTCTGAACCGAATGCTAGATTAGTTTTAAAGGAGCCAGATTTGTCCCCGAGATGAAGCCGAGCGGGGTTTCCGGCCCCTGCACGCCGGAGAGTTCTCCTTACTTGACGTTAGTGGAGTTCCTGTTTGCTAAACCGCCAAGGCTTTAAGAGCCCCATGCATCTCATTGCTGCAGTTTCTGACCTCCTGCTGTAAATCAGGTCTCTCTCCGGCTCTCGGTTTCCAGAGTATGATATTAACATATGCGTGTTTGCACTGGGCTGCTTAAATATTCATGTGTGACTGTCTGGCTCTGTGTAAAACAGCCATAATTGGCTTATAAGGGAAGGAATTGGATACTGGTGTATTTACATATTGGAAAAAAATCTATTGTTGTAGGAGCTGATATCGGCAAGTGCGACTGAAACGGGAAGAGGCCTATTAATTAATACTGTAACTGAACTTGCTGTGTGTGTGTTCGTGTGTGTGTGTTCGTGTGTGTGTGTTCCTGTGTGTTCCTGTGTGTGCGTGCACATGTCCTCTTCTATGTTGAATTGCCTTTGTCCCTCATTTGTGGCAGTGTGCATGAATGTGTGTGTGTGTGTGTGTGTGTGTGTGTGTGTGTGTGTGTGGACACAAATATCAGCTGCTTTTGATGATGCCTAGACTGTGATTGTAAACTTTGAGCTTATTCGTGATTAATCTCAATATTTGGTGCAGTTCTTCAGACTGTAGTTAATCACAGTCAATCACATTGCTTCTGTAGTTTATAATTAATCAAATTTATTTAGTTTAATTATTCATGATCAATCACACAGTGCCTGTTTAGATAATCAAGATTGATCCCAGTCAATCACATTTTCTGTAGTTAATGGCTAATCGAAAATATTTAGTGTAGTTATTTGCAGTCAGTCACATTAACGTTAACGTTTGGTGCAGCTCATCGCGATTAATCGCAGCGTTTGGTGCAGCTCATCGCGATTAATCGCAGCGTTTGGTGCAGCTCATCGCGATTAATCGCAGCGTTTGGTGCAGCTCATCACGATTAATCGCAGCGTTTAGTGCAGTTCATCGCGATTAATCGCTGTTTACTGCATAGCGATTAATCGCAGCGGTTTCTCCAGCTCATTGTAATTGATCACAGCGTTTAGTGCAGCGCATTGTGAGTAAAAACAGCGTTTAGTGCAGCGCATCCTGATTAACCGCTGTATTCACTACAGCTTATTGCGATTAATCGCAGCGTTCAGGGCAGCTGAGATGGATCGGTCCATCTCTACATGTGATCGAACTGTGGATTCTGCCATAGCGGTCAGCTTAGTGCTGCACTATTGATGATCAGAAGGGTCAAGCTAGTGAATGTGAGCGCCAGCCTGACCAGGATTCAGTGATCATTTTTTGGAAAACCGTGGCGGCGGCTCTCTGCCAGGACTCTCTGTAGAAAGAGACTCTGTTAAACAAGCTTATATGAAAAGCTTGTGGTGTCTGTATTAGCATGGAGCTAACAGACTACTGGAATCCCATAAGGGGGGAGGGGTGGTAGCAGAAATTAAATAGCATTAAAATAAAGGTGGTTTTCTCTTGGTTTTTGACTGAAGATGGACATTTGTGGCCTGAACTGGAGGTCAAGAGCTGAAGTTACCATTCACTACTGGTGTCGAGAGTAATTAAAGCAGCAATATGTAACATTTCTACCTTAAAATAACAACTTTAAAATCACTGAGCTGATTGTTGAAGGGTCAAACTAGGAAAATACGTTAATGGAGCTACAAAATGATAATGGTCGTAATTTATCGCATTCATTTTTAATGTTTCAGCTGTAGTGAAGCTCAGACTGTGTTATGTTTCATATGTGTTGTTTAGGCGAGCTGTGTGCGGTTGCAGCAGTTCGAAACTTCGTAGATGCGTTTAATCTTTGCAGATTAAACCGAATGACCTGAGTTTGCACTTCCAATAATCCTTTCCACTTCATCAATCCACTCCAGCTTTCCTTGCTCATGTTCCGTCGGTGTCCCTCTCTCTCCCTCCCTCGCTCTCCCTCCCTCTCTCTCCCCACGTCGGTCTGCCTCTCTCCCTCAGTTCAGCTGAGGTTAAGTCAGTCATGAAGTCAGTCAGATCTCCTTGCTCCAGACAGAAAGCGAGAAATGCCTTATTTACTGTTACACACTATTTTGACAAAAGTATTGAGACACCTGCTCATTGTTCATTGTTTCTTTGGAAACCAAGGGTTTATTCTGCTTTTGTTGGACGAACTGTATCTACTGTTCTAGGAAGAAGTCTTTCTACTAGATTTTGAAAGAGCATTGCTGTGAGGATTTGATTGCAATTTCATCCCAATTCCAGAGAACACTGTTCTTCCATTGCTCCACAGCTCAATGTTGGGGGGTCATTTTACCCCTCTGTCTAGCCCATGCCTGGCATTAGGCAGCATGGTGCCAAAAGGTTCATGTTTATCTGCTTCAGGAAGTCCTGTTCTATTGGAAGTACTTCTCTCTACAGGGACTAGACAAGCTGTGTACATTCATTAGGAGGGGTGTCCAGAAACATTTGGACATATAGTGTATGTTTAAGTCCATTTCTGAGCTCGTTCTTTCCTTCTCTTATTTTCTTTGTCCCCTTGGCTGTAATCTATTCATTTTCTCCTCTTTTTTGGCTCTAGCGTCTCTCTGTCGTAGATGTTGTTCTTGTCCTGTACCGACTCACTGAGTCAGTGAAAGAACATGGCTCGGCTCGGCTCGGCTCGGCTCTGCTCTGATCTGATCTGATCGTCTCTGTCTGTGTTAGAACAGTGTGTGATTGAGGGTTTCGCGCTGTCTGAGCTGTAATTGTTGTGGGTTACTTAGGAACCTGTGCTGTAGACAGACTTTTATTTTGATATACAGCCACCTGCTGGTGTGCTGTGGAATCCACCTGGCTGTGTGTTGTGTAGATGATGGTATAAGGGGTTAAGCAGAATGGCGTCTCAGGAACGCCTGTAGACAGTTTGGACAGGCTGAGTGGGCAGGGGTTCATCCAGTGCATGCTTTACTTATTATTATTATTATTATTATTATTATTACTATTTTAATATTTAAATAAATGAGTCTGTAGACTAGATCCTGAACACCAGGTGGGGAACCACTGTTTCACTGCCTTCAGTTACTGTTGTTTGCTGATCAGCCAGAACATTAACACCTCTGACAGGTGGAGTGAAAAATATTTGATTATCTTCAGCTTAAGCGGGGTCTGCGTCTTAGTCAGCAGGTGAACGGTCAGTTCTTGAAGGAGAGGTGTTGTTAAAAGCAGAAGAATGTGCATCGTAAGAATCTGAGCCACTTGGACGAGAGCCGAATTGTGATGCCCAGACGACTGGGTCTGAACATCTCAGCCAGGTTATGTGTGGGGTCTTGCTACCAAAAGTGGTCTACTATTACTGCTACTGCTGCTACTGCTGCTACTACTGCTACTACTACTACTGCTACTACTGTTACTGCTACTACTACTACTACTGCTACTACTACTGCTACTACTACTACTACTACTACTACATCTACTACTACTACTGCTACTACTACTATTACTGCTACTATTACTACTACTACATCTACTACTACTACTGCTACTACTACTATTACTGCTACTACTGTTGCTACTACTCCTGCTACTATTACCACTGCTACTACTACTACATCTACTATTACTACTACTGCTACTACTGCTATTACTACTGCTATTACTACTACTACTACTACTACATCTACTATTACTACTGCTACTACTCCTGCTACTATTACCACTGCTACTACTGCTGCTAATACTACTACTACTACTACTGCTACTGCTGCTAATACTACTACTACTACTACTGCTACTGCTGCTACTGCTACTATTACTATTACTGCTACTACTACTACTACTACTACTAATAATAATAATAGTAGTAGTAGTAACAACAACAACAACAACAACAACAACAATAATAATAATAATAATAATAAGAAGAAGAAGAAACAAGCTGTCCCATTGGTTAGAACAAGTGCTGAAGGCCTAAGGCAACATATTTACAGCCAACACAGTTAAGAACTTGGAGACACATCCAGTCACATTTAAATTTTCAATGGCTGAGACCAGTTTTAATCCAATAAATGAGCTACATGTCCTCTTTAAAGCCCCCTACACTACACCGGCTGTCATTGTGAGCAGTAGACTAACCAGAATTCATTCAGTCTTTGGAAAACCACGAAGGCAGCTCTGCCAGGACAGACACTGTTAAACAAGCTTATACATACAAGCTCAGATTGTTTATATTAACATGGAGCCAACACACTACTAGAATCCCATAAGTGGGGGGTAGCAGAAATATATTAGCATTAAAATTCAGACTTTTGACTGAAGCTGGACATTTGTAGCCTCAACTGGAGGCCTAAATCTGATGGTTACGGTTCATTTCTTTTATCAACAGTAATTAAAGCAGCGATATGTAACATTTCCACCTTACAATAACACCTTCAAAATCATTGAGATGCTCCACTGACTGTAGCTGGGACAATGATGTCTCTATCGTTGGTAGTTGGGGGGGCTCGACACACCAAGAACTTCACTATGTAACTTTGGTGAAATGGTCACACCTACTCTACCGCCTCAGTCCACATGCTTCTTACACTTTCTATGACCCTTCTGTATCTCTCAGGAGCCCTGAAATGCTTGTGTAAAGTGTGTTGTTTAGGGGTGGCTCACTGCCCGACTGTAGGGGGAGTTTAGGAGCAAGAAATGCCAAAATTTTCGCATAATGCTGCTTTAAAGAACGCTGACCAACTGCATGTCTGGACTCTCTGGAGCGTGATCTTGCTGCTGTATCTTGTTGCTGTATGTATTGAAATCGCCCATCTCCAGTATGGCATTCTGTTATTAATCAAAGCGGACGAAAGTCCAGACTAGGATTCAAGCTTTACGATGACTGTGGTCACTGTTTTTAGCTCTATGACCTGCACTTGTCATTGTTTATATGGCAGTACTTCACACAGTTTATGAAACCACATGATCTAAGACGTGTGCTCGTACGCAACACACAGGTTTACTCGTACGTGTTGTGTGTGTGTGTGTGTGTGGCTGCCCTCATAAGGTGCTGTATTTGCAGTATTACAGTATTTCCTTCACACACCAACAACTCACATGTGCGCTCCCTAGCACTGGGTCTCTGAAAGTAGGCCAGTATTGGTGTCCCACAGCAGTGCTGATTTTCAGGTTTAGTGGTATTGATGAATAACAAGTGCTTAGTGGACTAATGTGGGTTATTTGCATGTCTGGTGCTTTAGACTACTGTGTAAAACCGAAGGTTCTTGGGAGTTCTGTAATGAGCTGGACCAGAACTTCTGGTGTGGAGTAGCAGCATTTGCTCATTAACTTTAAGTTTGCATTGATCACGGTCATCTGACACCATCTTCTACATGGAAAGCACAGTCAAACTGCAGTCCATGAATAGCGGAAAGCACTAGCGCACTCATACACACACCTACAGTAAATACTACTGTATCATCTCTCTCAGTTTTTACTGGAGAAGCTCCAGATCTCATCAGAACACATGCAGGTCAACATAAATCCAGTAAAAATGAGAAACAAGAGCTTCTCAGTCTGAGAAAGAAAGTAGTGAGATCTTGTCGGTGAGCTAGTCTAAAGAACAGAGCTCGGTTCCTCCAGGTTTCTCCTGGACGCCCCTCAGTCCAGCCAGCACAGCGTGGAGGATGTGTTCAACTCCATCAGCAGCAGCAGCAGATTCACCATCATTAAGCCCTGATTTACCACCAAACCAGGTGTTGATCTGAGGAGAACTTTAAATAACACTAGACTCCATGAGGAGAACTTTGGAGACGTTCTAATGATGAACACAGTGATGGAGAACCACCACCACTTTCTGTAGGAGTGTTATTATTAGTGTTTATTCTAATATTAGTGTTTTACTGAGTGAATAAACACACACCTCCCAGATGAGGATGCTTTTTAACTTTTAATACTTTTCACAAGTGCCAAAAATTTTGCACAGTAATGTTTAGGGTAGAGGTTTTTTATTCTTCTCATTTATTATTATTATTATTATTATTATTACATTGACCCTTAATGGCCAGACCGCAGTTTTTTTTTCTTTTTTGGTTTAACAAAAGATTTACTGTAGTTTAATCTTTAAACAGTGTATTAATAAAAGTATATGTGCAATATCTCCCATTAAAAAAATCTTAATCTGCTGATTATTAAAACTCTAAAAATAGTAAGACATTGGTTCGATTCTCTATTTGGTTCCATCAGCTTTTGTACTACGGTATTCCTGAAAAACAGTATGCAGCTGCAGCCCTAGTACTGTACACACTACCCAGTCACCACCGTCTGGCCTAGGACCGCCGTAAAGAGATGTTATGGACGTTATGTATGACCGTAAGCCGTTTACATGTTTGATCACAATATGAATGACCAAATAACCAGGGCATCTTGGAGGCAACTTTTTTTTTTTTTTTTATGAACTAAAGCCCAGGTCTAAAGTTTAGTCTAAAGTCTTTCCCCCAAAATAATTCTCAGAATATGAATGAAAAACTTTCACTCCGGTCAAAGTCTAGATTCCTCACAAGCACATTGAAGGTCGTCTTCTTCACGTATTGTAAACATATTCACACTCTGGGTTTGCTGCTTAAAGGTGTTTACTGTAACCTAATGTTGTGTCTCTCTCTCTCTCTCTCTCTCTCTCTCTCTCTCTGTCTTTTTCATGCTGTTCCGGCCGCTGTGTCGTCTGCCTGTGTCGTCTGTTCTGGGTACAGGTAAGTTTTCTGTCCTTATTTATTTATTTATTTATTTATTTATAAATAAATGAGGACCTGTGTCTTCAAAGCAAATAAATACTACATTTATATCTTGGAAAGGGATGCCCTCTCAAACCTGGTTAATATATGTACGTGTTTTAAACTTGGGTCTAGACAATTGGACTAGTTTGAAGGAATTTACCTGTGGTACAGAACTGTTGGTAGATCATAGACATTTATTCCAGATATTGGGAAGTTTTCTTAAAACACATCTGGAAATAAGTTGAATCATTTTATAATGTTCCTCCGACGACCTTCTAGTGAGAAAGCTGAGGTCGAATGACCAGATTGAACATTTTCATTCACCAAGAGATCATTCTTGCCTTGCTAAGTGCAGTCGAAGTGCCCCTAGTGGCGGTTAGATGTATTGTGTGTGTGTGTGTGTGTGTGTGTGTGTGTGTGTGTGTGTGTGTGTGTGTGTGTGTGTGAGTGAGAACTTTAAGACATTCTGATGCTTTTTTACCACTGAAGTTGCTCATCATTTGCTTGGGTGATGATTGTGAACAGTGAAGGACTGCTGGAGTCACGCTTTATGAGTGAGTCCTGTCGGTGGGATGGAACGGAAGTGGTCCTTGTACTTTCTTTTATTTTTTATTTTATGTTTATCCAGATTACTGGGATTTTTTGGGATAAAATCAACATATTCAGTCATAATTAGCACACGCGGTGAGCGGCGATACCTAGTGAATACTGGCAGTGTTGGGATTCTTCTGCAAAATGAAATGAATGTTAAGAATATTAATGAATGCGTTATGATGCTGCTGATTATGAGCTGTGTTTGACCAGTGGATTTGGACGAATGTGAGGTTTAGCTTACTTACTGAGATTATAAAACTATAGTACCCTACGGGACTGTAGTACTACATACCATATAGTACCATATAGACTATGTATTATATTCTGCTTTATTCTATATAATGGCTGAAATCCAAAGCCTAGGCTGAAGCTGAAGTTGCGCAGGTCTTTACTCTTAGAAGTAAAAAATCCTTGAGGAGCTTTTGGAGGTTTTTCAAATTGATTCTTTGATCCTCTGATGTTGCTTTGAGGAACCTTTAAGAAAAGGATTTTAGAAGAAAAATGTTCCTTGAAGGTTCCTTAAAGCACCTCAAGAGGTTCCATCATAGTTTCAGATTGAAGAAGCTCCAGTAGTTCTTCAGTGATCTTTTACCAGTGTATAAAGACTGTTTAGGAGCCTTGTGGGAGAACGTAGAGCCAGTTTCATTATAATAGTGTGTGTGTGTGTATGTGTGTGTGTGTATGTATGTGTGTGTGTGTGTGTATTAGACATGTAATACATATAATGTTTATATTTAATATATATGTTTGTTTACTTATTTATATGACCTGTGGTCATAAAACAGCTTGTGGCACTGCTGAGATCTTTTAGCTAAAGAGGGACGTCCCTATCCAATCTGGCGGATTGGGATTGGGGTCGAGGCATCCAGGCATGTTTTAATGGATCGGATATCAGTTATTTTAATCCTGGTCCAGTTCGAGTCTTTGTCTTTATCATGGTGTTCAGAGCGCCGTCTGGTGGGACATCGTTGCCCAGCCGGCTGCAGCAGCAGTGCGGACGTTCTCAGAAGGTAAATAAAAGAGTTGAGGGTCTGCAGTGTGGAGCGCTTTTACAGTGGAACATGAGCTTCAGCTCTCTGGGACTCCTAGCCGCACACTGCTGTGGCATCACTGGGGTCTCAAGCCAGCAATAGGGCCAGCACTTAGACAGTTGCAGCACTTGGGAACTTGATAGTAATGATATTTACACTGGAAGGGTTCAGAGTAAACACGAGTCAGACCTCCCAGTAAAGCTGAAGTTTTTAAAACTGTAAGAGTGTCAGGATGATGTCCCAGGTTTAAGAGAGGTGTGGAAGGGCTCAGCTCGGTCCCTGCTCCTCAGAAACCCGTGGGAATGTCCGTTTGAAAGATTATCAGCTGTGAAAGCCGCTGTAGGTTTTCAGTATGTAAATAATTGATTCTGCTTTATGCAAATGAATCCGTGAATCCGGCACTTGATTCTTTGGATTTTGGGCCCGGAGTTTATTGGAGTTCATGGCTGGTAGGAGTGTGTGATAGAGTGAGTGGAGCTGTGTGGTGTTAGATTTTCAGCAGCGTCTCCTAAACCTCCCCTCCCCTCCCCTCACCTCCCCTCCGCTCCTCTCCTCTCATTCTTGGAAGCAAATATTTTCCTCTTTTTCTTTCTTCTCCCGCTCTGCCTTTACTCCCCCCTGTTTGCCCCGCACGTACACTCCCTCACACATGTCCCTCTCCCTCTCTCTCTCTCTCTCCCTCTCCCTCCCTCTCTCTCTCTCTCTCTCTCTCTCTCTCTCTCTCTCTCTCTCTCTCTCTCTCTCTCTCTCTTCCTTGCGCGCACTGCGCCCCATGCAGCCACAGGAATGTGTGTGGAGGAAGAACTGGCAGAGGAACTGCCCTGAACTCGTTCCATCCAGCTCTCTCTCTCTCTCTCTCTCTCTTGCTCTCTCTCTCTCTCATTTTCTCTCATTCCCAGTTTAACAAAGGCATGATTTGAATGACAGGGAGAGAGGGGAAATCAGCAGCCCCCCAGGGAGCGGTGGCAGAGGGGGGAGGCTACAAGACGAGAGATTTCGCACGCTGTGTGTGTGTGTGTGTGTGTGTGTGTGTGTGTGTGTGTGTGTGTGACAAAAGGTCCTGACTCTGTAGGAAAACCAAGGCTACTGATTTTTAATAGTGTTCTGTCTGTCTACCGGTCTTACTCTCTTATTGTCTGTCTGTCTTTGTTGATCATGTATCCAGCTGTATCTAAGTGTCTCTGTTTGTCTGTTTGTATCTGTCTGTCTGTCCCTCTGTCTCATCAGTACATGTAGGTTGTATTGTGGTCCTGATGTTGCATAAAAACGTGTGTGTGTGTGTGTGTGTGTGTGTGTGTGATTACCCTATCATAGGTTACCCCCCCCCACACTCTCACCCCCCCCAGAGGTAATGGCTGTTTGCTCATTGCTTCTGACACTCGGCTTCTGGCCTCAAACACATTCTTGCTGTTTTGGCGCAGTATTGGACAGTTCTGTGGCTGAGCAGCCTGTCCTTCAAGCAGCCGGCCACTCTGATTGGCAACTGGCAGTCGTTGCTGCGGCGATGCCCCGTGTCTGGTGACGTGGTTGCTGTGGCGCCCTCGGGCTGTTTGTCAAATGCCAAGCGGAGCAGAGAGAGAGCCTCTCTGTTCTTTGTCTTGGCACAAAGAGCAGCCATGGTGTGTGTGTGTGTGTATGTGTGTGTGTATGCGTGTGTGTGTCTCTCTCTACCCACTCTATCACTTTTATTGCCCTCCGCCGACACACTGCCGTAACGCTGTTGTCGTCATAGGAACACAGAGAAGACGCTAGCGTGTGGAAGTCCTGCTTACGTCATATGGAGCGCGTCTGTACTCCCTTTCAGCGCTCAGCTCAGGACCATCTGCTGGACAGAGCCGCAACTGTTAAAGTGACCAAAACGACAGTAACTGAATTAATGTACTTCAGTTACATAACAGCAACATAATGGACAGGATTTCTCACCACTTAATCATCTCAGTATGGACGGATAGACAGACAGACAGACAGACAGATACGTAGACAGACAGACAGATACGTAGACCGACAGACAGACAGACAGACAGATACGTAGACCAACAGACACACAGACAGATACGTAGACCGACAGACAGACAGACAGATACGTAGACCGACAGACAGACAGATACGTAGACCGACAGACAGACAGATACGTAGACCGACAGACAGATACGTAGACCGACAGACAGATACGTAGACCGACAGACAGACAGACAGACAGATACGTAGACCAACAGACAGACAGACAGATACGTAGACCGACAGACAGACAGACAGATACGTAGACCGACAGACAGACAGACAGATACGTAGACCGACAGACAGACAGATACGTAGACCGACAGACAGACAGATACGTAGACATGTATATAGATACATAGATAGGTAGATGCGTAGACAGGTGTGTAGATAGATACGTAGGTAGGTAGATAGATACGTAGATGGATGTGTAGATATGTAGATGGATGCGTAGATGGATGTGTAGATATGTAGATGGATGTGTAGATATGTAGATGGATGTGTAGATATGTAGATACGTAGATGGATGCGTAGATATGTAGATATGTAGATGGATACGCAGATGGATGCATAGATATGTAGATACGCAGTAGATATGCGTAGATAGATGGATGCGTAGATATGTAGATACGTAGATGGATGCGTAGATATGTAGATACGTAGATGGATGCGTAGATATGTAGATGCGTAGATATGTAGATACGTAGATGGATGCGTAGATATGTAGATACGTAGATGGATGTGTAGATATGTAGATATGTAGATACGTAGATGGATGTGTAGATATGTAGATACGCAGATATGTAGATACGTAGATGGATGCGTAGATATGTAGATACGTAGATGGATGTGTAGATATGTAGATACGTAGATATGTAGATACGTAGATGGATGCGTAGATATGTAGATACGTAGATGGATGCGTAGATATGTAGATACGTAGATGGATGTGTAGATATGTAGATACGTAGATGGATGCGTAGATATGTAGATACGTAAGATGGATGCGTAGATATGTAGATACGTAGATGGATGCGTAGATATGTAGATACGTAGATGGATGCGTAGATATGTAGATACGTAGATGGATGCGTAGATATGTAGATACGTAGATGGATGTGTAAATATGTAGATACGTAGATGGATGTGTAGATATGTAGATACGTAAGATGGATGCGTAGATATGTAGATACGTAAGATGGATGCGTAGATATGTAGATACGTAGATGGATGCGTAGATATGTAGATACGTAGATGGATGCGTAGATATGTAGATACGTAGATGGATGCGTAGATATGTAGATACGTAGATGGATGCGTAGATATGTAGATACGTAGATGGATGCGTAGATATGTAGATACGTAGATGGATGCGTAGATATGTAGATACGTAGATGGATGCGTAGATATGTAGATACGTAGATGGATGCGTAGATATGTAGATACGTAGATGGATGCGTAGATATGTAGATACGTAGATGGATGCGTAGATATGCAGATGGATGCATGGATGTGTAGATACGTAGATGGATGCGTAGATATGTAGATATGTAGATGGATGTGTAGATACGTAGATGGATGCGTAGATATGTAGATACGTAGATGGATGTGTAGATACGTAGATGGATGTGTAGATATGTAGATACGTAGATGGATGTGTAGATACGTAGATGGATGTGTAGATATGTAGATACGTAGATGGATGCGTAGATACGTAGATGCATGCGTAAATATGTAGATACGTAGATGGATGCGTAGATACGTAGATGCATGCGTAAATATGTAGATACGTAGATGGATGCGTAGATATGTAGATACGTAGATGGATGCGTAGATATGTAGATACGTAGATGGATGCGTAGATATGTAGATACGTAGATGGATGCGTAGATATGTAGATACGTAGATGGATGCGTAGATATGTAGATACGTAGATGGATGTGTAGATATGTAGATGGATGTGTAGATATG
>NC_132881.1:42279200-42281700 GCF_030463535.1 Salminus brasiliensis
GTGGTCATCATCCAGCATCCTGACCTCACCAACGCCCTTTTCGCTGAATGCAATCAAATCCCCACAGAAATCCTTCTTCTCTGGAATGTAGAGACAGTTGCTCCAACAAAAGCAGGATCAGCTCTTTTTTAATACCCTTGGTTTCAGAAGAAACAATGAATGAGGAGGCGTCCCAATACTTTAGTCAAAAAAAAGAAAAATCTGCAGACAGATTTCTGGAGCACATAGTTAGATGACCTGAACTGCCAGAGAGATGAACCTGACTTTCCTTAGGGAACAGTTCAGAGCATTACTGCCGAACAGCTTCAAGCCAGGCTCGAGCCAACCAGCTAAAAATACTCCGATGGAGATTGAAGAGGCATAGGCTGTGTTAGCATTACCAGGCTGACCTCACTCAAATCGCCAGATCTTTTATTCAGGTAAAATCTGATCTCAGTCAGATTTGAGTCAACTTTCACATTACGCTGTACAGTGACAAATACCTTAACCAGGCTCCAATCTCTGTGAATGGCCAAAATACTGGAAACTAAAGGCTGATCATCACTTTCAGAGAACACAGTCCCTTCCACTGCTCCACAGCTCAGTGCTGGGGGGCTTTATACCCCTCTAGCCCACGCCTGACATTAGACATGGAGCAATAGGTTCATGTGTATCTGCTCCAGAGAGTCCTATTGTACTGGCAGTGTTTCCACTTTAACACTTTAATTGGTTTCCCTTCAGCCTATAGTAATTTAGCCCCGCCCATTTGACTGAGTCTGAATTGAACAGTTTGTTTGTACCTTTCAGCTCAGACTGCTGTTTGGATGAGGCGTCAGTACAGGGTAGCCAATCAGAAGACAGCTATATGTACATGTATGTGTCGGTCTTAAAGGCGCAGTTATAATTCCAGCCTGTTTAAATGTAAGGGAGTATTATGGGATGTTTGGTTGATAAACTCTCAAAACTAATAGAAGAAAAGTGCAGAATACGGCCCCTTAGAAAATCCCTCCCATTAAGCGTTCCTGTCAGAGGACGGGTATTATGAGTGATGGTGGGACCGCCCCCTTTAAGGGTCTTGCGGTAAATCCCTCCTCCTTTCCGGAGGACCCGTCCTCCTTCTGCACTCGTCTGTCCATCAAAGCGTTCCCCAACTGGTTCAATCAAGACTGGGCATAAATATACTTTACATATATATCAGAGTGTGTGAGAGTGTGTGTGTGTGTGTGTGTGTGTGTGTGAGGTCATAAATAAGTGATGAGGGCCGCAGTGGATGGAGGGATAGGATGAGCTATAGGAAGATCTGACGAGAGAGGATAGAGAGACAAAGAGTGTGAATAGAGTGAAGGGGAGAGAGTAACCGGGAGGGAGTCGCAGGATGGGAGAGAGAGTAAAGGGGAGGGAAACGAGTGAGAGGAAAGTGAGTAAGTGGGAGAGAGAGACAAAGACTGAAAGAGGAAAAAGAAAGAGTGACCGAGAATGGAGCAAGAGTGAGAGAGAGACTGAGAGAGACAGGTAGAGAGAAGAGGGAGATAGAGAGACAGGTAGAGAAGGGAGAGAGAGTAAGGGGGGAGAGAGATACAGGTAGAGAAGGGAGAGAGAGTAAAGGGGAGAGAGATACAGGTAGAGAAGGGAGAGAGAGAGTAAAGGGGAGAGAGATACAGGTAGAGAAGGGAGAGAGAGAGAGTAAAGGGGAGAGAGATACAGGTAGAGAAGGGAGAGAGAGAGTAAGGGGGAGAGAGATACAGGTAGAGAAGGGAGAGAGAGAGTAAGGGGGAGAGAGATACAGGTAGAGAAGGGAGAGAGAGAGTAAGGGGGAGAAAGACAGGTAGAGAGAGAGAGTAAGGGGGAGAAAGACAGGTAGAGAAGGGAGAGAGAGTAAAGGGGAGAGAGATACAGGTAGAGAAGGGAAAGAGAGTAAGGGGGAGAGAGATACAGGTAGAGAAGGGAAAGAGAGTAAGGGGGAGAGAGATACAGGTAGAGAAGGGAGAGAGAGTAAAGGGGAGAGAGATACAGGTAGAGAAGGGAGAGAGAGTAAAGGGGAGAGAGATACAGGTAGAGAAGGGAGAGAGAGTAAAGGGGAGAGAGATACAGGTAGAGAAGGGAGAGAGAGTAAAGGGGAGAGAGATACAGGTAGAGAAGGGAGAGAGATACAGGTAGAGAAGGGAGAGAGAGAGTAAAGGGGAGAGAGATACAGGTAGAGAAGGGAGAGAGAGAGAGTAAAGGGGAGAGAGATACAGGTAGAGAAGGGAGAGAGAGTAAGGGGGAGAGAGATACAGGTAGAGAAGGGAAAGAGAGTAAAGGGGAGAGAGATACAGGTAGAGAAGGGAGAGAGAAAGTAAAGGGGGGAGAGATACAGGTAGAGAAGGGAGAGAGAGTAAGGGGGAGAGAGATACAGGTAGAGAAGGGAAAGAGAGTAAAGGGGAGAGAGATACAGGTAGAGAAGGGAGAGAGAAAGTAAAGGGGGGAGAGAGATACAGGTAGAGAAGGGAAAGAGAGTAAAGGGGAGAGAGATACAGGTAGA
>NC_132881.1:42284200-42308609 GCF_030463535.1 Salminus brasiliensis
CACACACACACACACACACACTCTTCTTCCTGTCTCTAGGGGGAACTTGGACACGCTGCTTCCTGTCCAAACCAGTCTCGTTCCTGACACGCTTGTTTGTAAGCGTGTGGGTGGGTTTCAGATACACTATGTGGACAAAAGTATTGGGACATATCATTCATTGTTTCTTCTGGAATCTCTGAAAAGGATATTAAAAAGAATCTATTCTGCTTTTGTTGGAGTAACTGTCTCTACTGTCCAGAGATGAAGGCTTTCTACTAGATTTTGGAGCAGAGCATTGCTGTGAGGATTTGATTGCATTCAGCAACAAGAATGTTAGTGAGGTCAGGATGTTGGATAATCATTACCTCAGCTCATCTCCAACTCCCTAACTCTTTCCAAAAGGGAGTCAAACACACACACACACACACACACACACACACTGAGTCTTGTGCAGCACAGTTGGCTTGTGGGCATGAACCCCACACACACACACACACACACACACACACATACTTAAGATGCAAGATTTTTTTCCCTAAAGCTTCAGCTCAGTCTGCTGGCGCTCAAGTTTAAACCACAGCCGGCTGCAGTGAGTGTGAGGGAGAGTGTGTGTGCGTGTGTGTGTGGGTGTGTGTGGCACTGCCCTCACCATTAGCAGATGTTTGCTAGGAAGTCATTTATATGTTAATGTTGTCATTTGCTATAGTAATACATTCGCTCAGGCCTGCTGCTGCTCCTCTCTGTCCAACCAAATCTGTCTGCAGGCCTGCTGCTCGGCATTTTGGGTAAGGGGGGGGGCAGCCACCTGAGTACAATCCTGACACCCATCCAGACCAGCGCGTGTGTGTGTGTGTGTGTGTGTGTGTGTGTGTGTAAAATTGAGTTTTTGTACTGGCTTAATGAAATGGATTTAGGAGTGTGTGTTATGATAGGCCGTTGATCAGCCGGCCTATAGGGGGACGTCTAGCGCTATTTGTCATAATCAGGCATGGAAACTGGGGTGTGTGTGTGTGTGTGTGTGTGTGTGAGTGAGAGAGAGGGGGGAGAGAAAAAGGGCACACAACTCCATTGCTCCTGAGCAACAATTTGCATACTTACTCAAACGAAAAAACAACCCTTCCTTCTCGTCCTCTTGCACTCTCATTCTCACCGTCTCTCTGTAATCAGGAGTCATGTTCTCTTCTGCGAGTCCTCTGAGGAAGCCTAAAGTCGCATCCAGTTCTGTCACCCTGGAACCCACTGCTGTGTGTCACTGGCACTGCTTTTAGGTACTCGGTGTGTGTTTGTACCTGTGCTTGTTTTTGTACACTTCCAGGGCAGAACGAATTGCAGAATGACAATTGCAGTGCTAACCTTCCTCCGTGGTCCTGACTCCCAGGCCTTTCATTTTTCCTTTGAAACTCTTACATACAGACACACAGGCAGTGCATCATAATGCCGTTCCTAATAAAGTGCATGAGGAGTGTGTATCTGTGTTTACACTAATCAGCCATAACATTAGTACCACCTGCCTAATATTGCTCATCGAGGCATGGACGCCACAAGACCTCCGAAGGCGTCCCTCTGGCACCAAGACGTTAGCAGCAGCGGTTTTGAGGTGGGGCCTTCCTGAGCAGCACTAAGTGACCATTACCAGAAGTCCTCCCTGGCTTTTTTGGTAGCTACAGATTACTGCATACTAGGAGGACTGCCTAATATGTAGATCCTAGTATTATTCAGAGTTCTCCTCAGATCAACACCTGGTTTGGTGGTAAATCAGGGCTTAATGGTGGTGAATCAGGTGAGCTGCTGCTGCTGCTGCTGCTGCTGATGGAGTTGAACACATCCTCCACGCTGTGCTGGCTGGACTGAGGGGCGTCCAGGAGAAACCTGGAAGAACTGAGCTCTGTTCTTCAGACTAGCTCACCAACAAGATCTCACTACTTTCTTTCTTCAGAATGAGAAGCTCTTGTTTCTCCTTTTTACTGGATTCATGTTTACCTGCATCTGTTTTGATGTGATCTGGAGCTTCTAGAGTAAAAACTCTTATCACCAAACGACCTGGCTTTGGATAATGAGCTTAGGTGCCTAAACTTCTGCACAGTGGTGTGTGTGTGTGTGTGTGTGCTTTGTGCATGTACACGTGTGTATTTCACTAGGTGTAAATATGATCCTTGCCACTCAGATAACTGTGATTATAACCGATTATAGGCCAGTGACGCACACACACACACACACACACACACACACACACACACACACACACACACACACACACAGATGCGCAGACTCAGGGTGTATGAATCAATAGCATCATGCTGACTTAACAGCAGGTTCAGGACTGAGTCTCATCCTCCTCCACTCACTGTCATTAACCTGCGAGAACATCAGCAATACACAACTGTTCACAAACAGTCGTTCACTCGCTCGCTCGCTCACTCGCTTGCCTGGTCAGTCGGTCTCTCGCTTGCTCACTCACTCACTTTGTCCCTTTCTCACTCAACTAAAGTATTCGGCTCGTTCTTTCGTTGGATAACTTACAAACTCAGTCAGTAGGTCAGTGATTCGCTCGCCCACTAGGTCAGTGATTCACTCAATGATTCACTCATCCACTGCGTCAGTGATTCACTCAATGATTCACTCATCCACTGCGTCAGTGATTCACTCGCCCGCTGGGTCAGTGAATCACTCGCCCGCTGGGTCAGTGAATCACTCGCCCGCTGGGTCAGTGATTCACTCGCCCGCTGGGTCAGTGAATCACTCGCCCGCTGGGTCAGTGATTCACTCACTCACTGACTAACCTGCTTGCTGACTTACTTACTCATTCAATGATTTACTCGCTTACTCATCGACTCACTGACTCGCTCACTTACTCAGTCACTCGTCCTCTCTCTGCACTGGGTTTCTCTCTGCTTGTATCTTTAGTCTAATTGCTTTGTTCTATTTGTGGAATCAGTAGATGGAGACTTAGACTGCTGCTCTTTTCTGAAAAAGGTGTGTGTGTGTGTGTGTGTGTGTGTGTGTGTGTGTGGTTTAGTAAAGAGACCATCTGCTTTATTTTGTCCTGTCTCTCTGTAGTGTAAACAGTCCAGTGTGTAAGAGCTGAAGTAAGGTGTGAAAGAGAGCAGGTTAAAGATACAAGTTGCTAAATTTATTGTGTGTGTGTGTGTGTGTGTGGCCTAAGGCATTTAACTGGCTAGTTGTTGCTTGTGTGTGAGGAGTTGAGTGGATCCTCTCCTCTGGTTTAAAACAGTCGAGCGGTTCTCCGGTTCTCCCGCTGGTAAAACAGAGCGCTTCAGTGATCGGTGATGTCTGTTAATGGTGCAAAGACTCCCTGAACTCAATTGGGATTAAAATAGCCGATGCCCGATCCGTTAAAATATGATTGGATTGGCCCTGATCCGGAGCCACAGAATCAGATCGGGACATCCCTACTTACATTACATACTTTTGTTTTGTCATAAGAGGTTTTGTCATTTTATATTAACTTGTTTTTCGAGATGCTGATCAGAAAGCTTAAGTTAGGCTTTGCTAGGCAGTTAGACTTTCTCACGTTAGACTTTCTCAGGTTAGGCTTTGGACAAATGAAAGCGAGACTACCTTGAGTTTGGAGAAGGAAAGTAGAGGGTTCATAATCTTGAAGCATTCCACATCAGCTGGCAAACATGGTGGAGGTACTTCTTGCTCGCTTTTGTAAGCAAAATTACAAATGTGTCACTGTCCAAATACTTATGGACCTTACTGTGTATATACACACTACTCTGGAGACGGCCTTTAACGACATGTTGGATACCTAATGAATCACAGCTTTGGCTCTTGGTAACGATGGTGATTCATTTTGGCCGCAATCATTCTTCTCTACCACCCCCAAACCCCCAACCCCCCCCCCTCCACACACACACACACACACACACACACACACACACTCACTGAGACGTCTCGCACATTAAATATTGAATGGCAGAGTGTGTTTGTGTGTGAGAACAGCAGCAGGATCCGCCTCTCTGATTAGATTAGGCTCTCTGAGTGCTCTCTAATTGGTCCAACAAACGGAGAGGATGTCTGGGGAAACACATCCCTCCTTTTTACCCCCCCACCATACACACTCACACGCACACACACACGCACATGCCTGCAGATGAGTCAGCAGCAGTAAGCACCTCTCTCGAACTCCTCCACTTGCTCTTTTATTCTAATTCATTAAATCACTTTCTCTGCTCCTCCTGAACTACGGGATCGTTTCACATTAAATTACTGACGTGACACTGTAGCGATACGTCAATTACCGTCACTCCCACACCCCTGCTCTCTTTAGCAGCTGCGCATCTCAGAGACAGTCCGACTCGGCCTACGGTTGGCGGTCTCTTCATATTCAGTTCTGCGAAGGATTTTGTTTGATTTTCCCGTCTAGAACTCTGTAGAAATCTGCTCTTCCAGCGTTTCTGCTGAAATCAGGGGCACTAGCAGGGGATCTGTCCACCTTTGCTGCAGGAGCAGCCTGGCAAGGCTTTACACTACAGGTTACAACAGTTTTGTGAGGATTTGATTGTATTCTGCTATTAATGAGGTCAGGTTCTGGCTCACCAAAGCCACTCCAGAATATCCCAGAGGTACTGGGTGGAGCTCCATCACTCCCGAGACTGCAGATCCGTGGTGCCTGGTGTCTGTGGGCTTGTATTGGTAATCCATAAACTCCATGTCCTGGAATGTACTTAACAAATGCAGAACTGGCGTAATGTTGTTATTACGTCCTAATGCAGCGCCTGGTATTGGTCTTGGCGCTGCAGTGAAGACGTGGGGATTGTGCCACTGGAGCATGAAAGCCTTTAAATAATGACGTTTGGAAGCTGGCCTGGCCTCCTAAGCACAGAGTTTTCTGTTCTGAGACTTCTCCATTGCTGTGATTGACCCTTGTTTGTTCTGGGACCATCCTCTGATTGGGATTGGTCCTGATCGCCTCATCGTTTGTTCTGAGACCACCCCCTGACTGCAGTCGACCCTCATTTGGTCTAGGACCAGGACCTAAGTCCTAGGACTTGACTCTGACTGCAGTTGGTGCTGATCACTGCATCATTTATTTCTTTTGAGACCTTTTGGACCTCAGTTGTTCTAAGACCTCCTCCAGACTAAAGTTGGTCCTGATCACCAGGTCGTTTACTCAGAGACCACCTCCTATCTGCAGTTGCTGCAGTTACTCTGACTGCAATTGGTCCAGATCCCTGTGTTGATTTTTCTGAGACCACCTTCTGACTATGATTGGTCCTCATTTGTTCTAAGACCTCCTCCAGACTAAAGTTGGTCCTGATCACCAGGTTGTTTACTCAGAGACCACCTCCTAGCTGCAGCTGACCCTCATTTGGTCTGGGACCTAAGTCCTAGGACCTTACTCTGACTGCAATTGGTCCTGATCCCTGCGTTATTTGTTCTAAGACCTCCTTCTGACTGCAGTTGGTCCTGATCACCAGTCCATTTACCCTGAGACCACCCCTGATTGGCTGTTGTTTGTTATGAGACCTAACCCTGACTGTAATTGGTCCTGATACCTGCATTGTTTGTTCTGAGACCACATTCTGGTTGTGATTGGTCCTCATTTATTTTAAGACCACCTCCTCACTGCAGTTGACTCTCATTTGGTCTGGGACCCAAGTCCTAATACTTATTTAGACTGCAACTGGTCCTGATCCCTGCGTTGTTTGTTCTGAGACCACCTTTTGGCTGTGACTGCCCCCTTATTTATTCTAACACTTCCTCCTCACTGCAGTTGGTCCAGATCACCACATTGATTACTCTGAGACCTCTTCATGACCGTGATTGGCCCTTGGGTGTTCTAAAGCCAACTCCCAGTATCGGTCCTCGTTTGTCCTGATCATCACATTGTTTGATTGGAGAGCACTCATTGGCTACAAATAGTCATTGCCTTCTTACTGCAGTCGACCCTGATCACCAGGCCAATTACTCCAAGACCGCCTCATGACTGTGATTAGCCCCTGTGTTTTCTGAAACCTCCACTCGATTGGTCCTGATCCCCGTCATGTCGTTTGTGGTCCTGACCATCCCCTGACTGCCATTGCTTCTTGTTCGTCTGAGTTTTCCCCCTTATTGTGATTGGTACTAATAACCGACCCTGACCTACGTTAACACGATTGCCTGTGTCCTTGCACAGAGCGGACCCCCAGTGACTAGAACGAGGATCGCGGAGTCCTTGTTCAGTGCACTTAAGGCAGTGCGTTTGCCAGTACTTCAGTCTCGTTTAGTTCTTCCATTGTTTGAAGTTTGCTGTCAGATTAAAGCTGCCTAGCAGATCCACAGCTGTTTGTTTTCCGCCGAAAATGCTCAGCACCCCCATCTCTCATGACACCAGGAACGAGCTGTTCACTGGTGTTATATATCCCAGAAAACTGCTCATATGATGCAATAATGTGCTCACATTTCACAGACCCTGACTGGCATATGATGTAATGAGGCATTTCTAACAATAGATAACAATCAAACTATAGAATCCTGCCATGAGGGGAAAACAGCCTGCCTGCCTGCCCGCAGAAGACTGGTCCTCGAGATCATGGATAGTCACTGGATAGCTCATTTAGCTACTTTAAAAAGCCCAAATTGAATCCAAATGTTTGTGGACACCCCTGCTAACCAAGTGCAAATGGGCTCACACAGCTTGTCTAGTCCACTTAAAGAAGTACTGCCAATAGAATAGGACTCTCTGGATCAGGTAAACATGAACCTGTTGGTGTCATGCTGCCTAATGCCAGGTGTGGGCTAGAGGGGTTTAGGATTGAGCTGACATTGAGCTGTGGAACAGTAGAACTGTGTTCTCTGGAATGATGGATGGATGGTGCTCAATTGGCCAAGAGGTAGTGTGGTGATCATCCAAGCTCCTGACGCTGAATGCAATCAAATCCTCACAGCAATGCTCCAAAATCTAATTGAAAGACACCATAAACGAGCTGGTGTCCCAATACTTTTGTCAGAATTACTCCTGTATTGGTGCATCCCAATCTGATCGGCTGTGCTGATGCTTCTACAGAGGTGAGCTGATTTAGGGGTGAACGGAAAGAAAGAGGAGATCAGGTGTGTGTGTGTGTGTGTGTGTGTGTGTGCGCAGACATGCCACCGCCCACGATAACAACTTCACGAACGAGGGGTCTCTCTTTTCAGTCATGTCTTTAAGCTGCTCGTTAGAGCTCACTTACAAATATACACACACCCCTAGCCCAGGGGTCTACACTGGGACCAGTCATAAGGTGTGTGTATGTGTGTGGTTAATAACATACTGATAGATATAACACACTTTGTTAGAGCTCAGGCTCACACACACACACAGACACACACAGGCGCAGAGAGGCTAGTGGGACACAGTTAATGCTTTGCCTGAGTACCGTCAGGGATGCTCATATCGCTGATAGGCTTTGTTGCCATGGTAGCCTCTCTCTCTCTCTCTCTTTCTCTCCCTGTGTGTGTGTCTCTCTCTCTCTCCCTCCTCCTTCCCCCTCCCACACACACAACACACACTTTCCTGTTGGAGAGGTGAAGAAAAAAGAAAAAGAGCAACAGGGGAAAAAATGAAAGCAAGAGAGAAAAAGTCACAGCACTATCTGCATCTCTCTCTCTCTCTCTCTCTCTCTCTCGCTCCCTCTCCTTATTTTCTGTCTTTCTCACATCTTTCCCGTCTCCCTATTAGGCTTGGGTGGTATCGCGGTAATACTAGATTCAAAATTACGACGTGTCGGATGTGTCCGATCTCTGTTCTGTTCTAATTCCCCTGTGTGCTTTTTAAAGAGCCACAGGGTGGGGGCGCTGTGCATGCAGAACAGATGGGGAAACAAACAGACCGTAGTTGCGAGTTTAGCGACGTGCTGAGTTCAACTGACAGGGAGAGCAAGGACGAGCCAGTTTATTAAATGTACCAAAAATGAGCAGGACCAACCTACGTGTGTGTGTGTGTCCGAATGTTTGCGGACACCCTGTCTAATGAATGCATTCAGCTGCTTTAAGGTGTGCCCATTGCTGACAGCTGTGTAAATGCATCAAATGAAAGTGTCCCAATACTTTTGTCCATTTAGTGTATGTATCAGTAATGTCGTGATGCATCTTGCGTCACTTTCCACCTATTCTATGGAAAATTGTTATTTCTTGCTCCTGGGCTCCCCCTACAGTTGGGAAGGGTCATTTGCGCTTTGAGCTGCCACTAAAGGACACGTTTTTCTGGACGAGGTAAGAGATATAGAACCGTGACTGAAGGTGGGTGAGGAAGAGATGTGCGTTACGTAGTTCTTGCAAGCGTTGTCCTGCCCACCCTGAGTTCACCGGAGTTCACCAGACCAAGTTACATAGTGTGCCGAGCCTGGAGTAGCGATGACCGCACCGCTATTCAGTGAGGGGTCAGCATGGTCTGGAAGGTAAAAATCCCATGTAGTGTTTCTTTAATCCCTGGTAAATTCCTGGCTAAAAGGGCGTGTGTGAGAAGGATCTGGATGTGTGGTTGTTTGAGGGTGAATGGAGGGTGAAGTGGGAACCTTTCAGCGCTCTGGAGGAAAGCCCTCATACAGCAGTGTCTCTCCAGCCCGTCTCTCGTCAAGTTCATCCACAGATGTCAGGAACCCCCTCATCCCTGTGTTTTATTGGCCACTGCTTGAAGGATCTTCATTTCATGAAAGGATTCTCATTTGGCAACTAAAGCTCACTCTTCCGGAGCTGCAGGCCTTATCTGATTGACCAGGTGAGGCTCAGAGGTCAAACTTAGGGTCAACCATTCATGTGGAAGCCTCTTTAAAACCTGAGGTGGGACACTAAAGCAGTGGGATTCTGGGCTGTTGCCAGAACTGGTAAACCAATCAGAAGAAAGCTGCAGTTTGCTTCAGTGTGATACAGTGGGATCTCTGAACGGTACATCATCGAGCTTCAAGTGTGATTCTGCTTGACCTGGTCGTCCTTTAAGATCCGCGGAAGACGAGCGTCCAGGCTTTTTTCTGTCCTGCACCGAAAAAGGTGGTGGAGCGAACTTCCACCGGGGTGTCCGAACGGCACAGTCGCTCGCTGTCTTCAAACGCAGACTGGAGACCCTCGTCTTCGTCGTCAGGGCTCTGAAGCTCTAACCAGAAGCTGAAGCGCTAGCCCTAAGCTAACATGATGGTCATCAGTCTGTTGTTTGAGAAGTCTTGAGGCTCATTTTCTGGGTCTGTCCGTTTTAAACGTAGCGCTGACGGCCCACATGCTTCTGTGCATCCTTTACGTTTACTGTAACTGTATCCACTAGGGGGCAGTTCAGAGTCAAACATGGCGGTGGTGGAGGAGGTCATGGTAACGCACTCGTCCGTATCAGTATCCGTTTAGTTTGATTTTAAGGTGTTTTCTTTTAGAAAAGTACATTTTAAACTGTTAATACAAAGTTCTGCTGAAGTGTCTTTTCTGCTGGAGTTTCTTCTCATTGTGTGCAAATGGCCGTGATCACGTTCCACTGCCCGTACTGCTCCGTTCAGCCCCTGTCCTTAATGCTCAGCATTACATACGGATTCAGACGCAGATCGAACCTTCAGTTCTTCTCCTTTCTGTTTAATGTTAATTTTTAGTTTTATTATTTTATTTTATTTTATTTTAAACTTTTTAAATTATTGAGTTTTGAATTGTTTGTATAGTTTATAGTTTTGTGAGAGCAATTTTAAAGCATAATATTTTAGTTTTGCGAGCTGTGTGTTTTTATTTAATTACATTTTAGTTTTTAATTTTTTAGTTTTTAGTTTTTAGTTTTTACACTACAATTTTATAATATTTTAGGTTTGTGAGCTGCTTTTTTGTTTGTAGCTCTTCTGGGTTTTGTAGTATTAGTGTTTTACTTAGTATTTACCAAGATTTATCTTTAAACCTGAGCTTAAGACTTAAAGTCCAGATAACATGCAGCTTGTCCTCAGTCTGACCAGCAGTGGAAACATGGTCATTCGCCTGTCTCTCTCTCTGTCTCTCTCTCTCTCTCTCTCTCTCTCTCTGTCTCTCTCTCTCTCTGTCTCTCTTTCTCTCTCTCTCTCTCCCTCACCCCCCCCCCCCCCCCCCCCCCTCCTCAGTCCTCTGTCATGTGGGGTGTGTATGGTAATGAGTGCTGCTTAGCAGGTGTAGGGCGCTTGTATTCATCAGAGGAGTGCCAAAACAATCATGAGGACACACACACACACACACACACACACACACACACACACACGTGTGCACAGAGCTGCTATGCATGCTGTTGAGCAGCAGACATGCATGAAGACTGTAAAGGCACAGTCACACAGAGGGACGCATTTTACACACACACACACACACACACACACACACACACACCGGTATCAAAGCACCTCCTGGTGGGTAAAATGCTGCTGTGGCAACCAGACCATCTGGCTGACAAGTTGAAGAGGGACTCCCTTCATCTCTCTCTCTCTCTCTCTCTCTCTCTCTCTCTCTCTCTCTTTCTCTTTCTCTCTGCATCCCTGCCTCTTTCTTTCTCTTTGCCTCGCTGTCTCTCTCTGCCTCTCCCAGTGTCTCTCTCTCTCTCTCTGTCCATCTACCCATCTCCTCCTTTCCCTCCATCTCTCTCTCTCTCCCAGGGCACCTGGCCTGAATGGCACTAACTCCGAGCCTCCCTCCTCCCCCTCTGAGGGTAAACCCAGATACCACCCTCACACTAACCTACAGCATCTCCTACACACACTTACACACACTCACACACACTCGCTCGCGTCTGCTCCCATTTCACTGTAGTCAGCAGTGATGCACTGTCTAGCGCACCTAATGCTACATATACACACCCCCATCCTTACTACCCCCATCCTTACCCCCCATCCTTACCCCCCGTGTAGCTGATCAGTGTAAAGGTGTTGCTTCAGTAGGTGTGTAGCTAAGAGGACCTCGTACAGCCTGGCTGGTGTGTTATTGGTCACTGTGAGGGTCCTATCTTGCTGTTTCAGTAGGAGGGTCTTGAGGATGTCCGCTCTTGTCGTGTGCGTCTATGCGACTCCGGTTTCTCCACCTTTACGGATATTAATACTGCTCAGATGCTCATAAAGGCTCAGTCTATGTTTATAAAAGTCAGGCCCTGCCCCGGTCCACTCTGATGGACATGACTGTCCGATACCCGACGAGTGTCCTTCACACCGGCGCTAGATCCTCTCCCCCTCACTTTCATTCCTCTGCAGAAGTCCTCCTGGCAGGCGCTCTCCTCCTCAGAGCTGTGATCTTTGCCTGTTCAGTGGGGTGATGGAGGGCAGTGGAGCTTGATTACAGAGTAGGAGCCACAGCGCTGCTGCATCCTGCCATCAGTGGCCGCTTTCATCAGTCCTGCTCTTGTAATTTTGAGGAGCAGTTTGGCCAAAAATCAGATGTACAGTTTTCCCTTAACCCGAACAGACTGCATGACACACGGGCATCTCTGAAAATGAACAAAAGTACATCACACATGACTCCACAACCTACGGTCTGTGTTCGGGGCGCCTGAGCGGCGCAGTCGTCTAAGCGCTGGCTCCGTCATCGGGAGATCACAGGCTTGATCTCCAGTGATGCCACAGTGGCCGTTCGTGGCCGTGGGCGTCTGAGATCTGATCTAACAGAACTGGCAGTTATTGTTCTCCTGTGTTCAGCTGATGATGATGATGATGATGATGATGATGCTGATGTCCTCACGGAAGAGTCCTCACTAGTGGGTGGGAATTGGAGAAGACTGGTGGACAAAAGAGTAAAATAGTTTTTAAATTATTTAAAGTTAGTTTTAATAATTATCTAGTTTTTAATTATTTAAATGGGGCAAATTTTAGTTTTTTTTTATTTGTGATTGTCTTTTTTTTAGGTTTTGGTATTTTTTATTTTTAAATGTATATAAGAAATTTAGTATTGGGTTAGTCATATTTTAGTTTATTATTTTTAAGTTTTTGGATTTTTTTTGTTTAATATTTTTTGGTCAAATTTTAGACTTGAGTTTTGTGAGTTTTGTCAAATTTTAGTTTAAGTTTAGTTTAATTAGTGACTAAATTTAGTTTTTAGACTTAAATTTTTAGTCATTGTTTAGTTTTTAGGTTTTAGTTTTTATAATGTTTGTTTAATTTTAGTCTTTAGTTTTGTTTTTGTTTTTTGACTAATTAAATTTTGTTTAGTTTTGTGTTTTTGTGAAATTTTAATTTTATTTATTTATTTATTTTAGTTTAGTTTTGTGATTTAAGTTACCTTTTAGTTTTTTGCCGTTTAAATTTAGACCTTTTTTTCAATCAGTTTTTCCGTTTTTTAGTTTAGCTTTGTGATTCATTTGTGAGTTTTTGGGTTTTTATTTCTTTATTTCTTTATTTTAGACTATTTCTTTTGGTTTAGGCAGTTGGCAGTGGTAGTTGGGGGATGCAGACGTGTGAAGAGTTTAATGTCTGTGAAAGCTAACGGTAACGCTACAGTAGCTGTAATGAAGGCGTGTGGTGTAAAACCTGGGTAACCTGACTGAACTGCGAGTGAGTCTCTCTGGAATGGAGCGTGTAAAGAGCACTGCCTGCGTTTCAGGCCCGGCTCCTCTCAGCTCTCGCTCGCTTTCGTGGCTTTGCGTGCTCTCTAACAATATTGGCTCGCTCCTCTTTTCTCCATCTCAATCGGTCTTTCTCCAGTTTCGTAGCCCCCCCCCCACACACACACACCCCCCCACCTTCCTCCCGTGTGTGTTTTTCTCTCTCCTGCTCTGTTTTATGGCTTTCCGCCTGCTACAAGCCTGGCCCGTGTACCAGGGAACAGGGGAGGAGGGGCGAGGGGGAGGAGAGACGCAAATGGCCAGATTGATTTACTGAAGACAGCAGCGCACGAATACACACACACACACACACACATACACACACACACACACACACACACACACACACACACACCCCTCCTCCCCTCCCTCACTTCCTCTCCTCCTCCAGCCCTCCGCTCTCTCGCGCTCTCCCCCTCCTCTCCCTATCCACACTGTGGTGCTCCAAGAACAGGAAGCACAAAACTAAAAATAGAGAGAGAGAGAGAGAGAGAGAGAGAGAGACATACAGAGAGAGAGACGGAGAGGGAGAGCAAGCAGATAGAGATGAAGACAAAGAGACGCTTGGCGAGGCCGGCAGACAGACGGTCAGAGGCCGAACAGAGAGAAAGAGGGAGAAGACAATGAAGAAAAGACGCCATGCTGGACCTGGGTCGGCCACTCGCGCTCTCTCGCTCTCTCTCGCGCACGCTCTCTCGCTCGCTCTCCTCGCTCTCCAGTTGTTTTATGTGTTTTTCTCAGAAAAGAGTTGAAGATGAAAGGGGTTTGTAGTGGAAGTAAAGGGAAGGAGAGAGAGAGAGAGCGCGAGAGAGAGAGAGAGCGCGAGAGAGAGAGAGGGTATGTTTAGTCTCTCTCTCCTGTCGGTGCACAGTCTCAGGTACTTAACCTGTAGCACCAATGCTAATTATCGCACCACTGGATGCGAACGCTCCATTAGCATGTCGTTGGGAAGACACAAACAGGCCAGTCTCTGGCTCATGACAATGGAAAACACACACACACACACACACACACACACACACACACTCTCTCTGATTAGTTACTGTAGGCTATACTGTGTTGGCATGAAGGGCCAGCTCAAAGCGATACACACATTCACACACACTTCACCCGCCCACTCCGAATGCAGTCGATCAGACAACACCAGTTTAACGGTTCTGTTTTGCTGATGTTGCTAACGAGGCTAATGGAGCACGAACAAGCACCGAAGGCCTACAGCCCACCAATTAGCGGCCTACCAACTGCCCTCATCACACATCATGCACACACTGTGTACGTCACCTCAAATAAGGTTGTAGGGCCCAATACGATGAATTCACTCAATATCACTGCAATTACAAACCTGCTTCTGGATGGGAAGCGCTGGCTGATGAGACTCACGTATAATGGTTCTGATGTTATGGAATATAACGAGCTTTTATTGCCATAAACAACCGTAGTGCACAATACTGTTCTTCCCAGTATCCCAGCTTAAAAAGCCAGGGCCAGAGCGCACGGCAGCTCAGAGCAGTATTATGTAAGAGTGGGCATTTCTTACTCCTGGGCTCCCCCTACAGCCAGGAAGTAGAATTTGTGTTTTGAGACCCCACTAATGCCGGAATCAGACCACACGAATTCAGTCCGATTCTCACCCTAATTAGTCAGAGCCGAGAGATTTCTAATAGGAGTGTCCCGAACGACGAACTGGCCATGGCGGCTTTAAAAAGCTGCTATTTTCTGCTCCTGGGTTCCCCCTACAGGTGAGGAGCGGAATTCACTTTTACTCCACTGCTGTAAATACAAATCTTGCTGTGAGCGCCCCCCCTCATGAATTTGTTGACCAGCTGAGAGATACAGAAGGTAGAGTGATCTTTCGGGACTTCATTCTAATATGACTCGGGTTACGTAGTGTTGCACAGTTCTGGAGAGAGGCTCTCATCCACCTGCAGCTCCACCAGAGCTCCATAGTGCAGTGGCGGCGTTCTCTCCGGGAGTGGTTCGTGGAGCATCAACACGATTCTGAAGGTATATATGCTCAACCTGGGTCGGTTACAGGGAGGGTGGTGCTGATGCCCCCTGCACTACTACCTCAGCCATGTTTGACTCTTTGGACAATCGCAATTCTTGGTCTTTTGGGTCTGCAAACTCTACAATCACGGCACTCTGCTGAGCTGCCGTATAGGTTTCCACTTTTAAGCCGGTGGCCGAGTGCCTTTTAAATAAGGCACATCTAAACCTGCTCCAGACTTAATGAAGCACTAATGAGGGACTGTTGTAGGATGTGTGGTGTTGTGAGTGTACACTAGAGGAACGTGGGAGGAAGAACAAGTCCTCGCTCCTCTTAGCAGCATCTGGTCAACGAACACGAACAACCATGTGTGTTATGCAGTGGATTGTAGCGAGATGGTGGAAAAACAGCAAGGCGAAGCAAACTGGTATGAAGGGTGGAGGAGTAGTTGGTTGGTGTAGCATAGCGTTTAATGATGACATTACTTGATGGCAGTGGTCAACTACTGCACCAACAAGCTTGAAGTACGGCTCGGCTCGACCCGCTCGACCTGTCCTGGCACCAAAGTGGTGAAGCAAACTTCCCCTGGGTGTCCGAACGGCAGAGTCCAACACTCGATGTCTTCAGGCCCACCTCCTCCGAGAGTACTTGGGAGAAGTGCAGAGTATTACGGTCTCCATATTGACTTGTGTTTAGTAGGATCTAAGCTTGGAGGTATCTTTGAATGTTTACCTGAGGTTGTTCTTGAGATGTAAACAGCAGGTTAACATCACAACCTTCCCAGTGGAAGACTAGGGTTTGATTCCCTGGTCAGGCAGGCACACCACACCACACTACACCAATGGGACGAGACTTCTAACGTTTATATACCCTGCCTGTGTAGCATGTACACAGCTAGGAGATTGGTCAGTTCTTTCGAAATCTGCAATTCTGCACTATGTGGCATCAAGACAAGCCTGCAGGTGAAACCCCAACTGCTCGCCTCTGACCACTTACAACTGTCTCTGCTCTGTACTTGATGGCAGTGGTCAAAAGCTGATCTGCACTAGGAGCTCTCTGCTCGCCATCCCTCAAAATCCATGGAAGACAAGTGTGCAGGCTTTTGCTGTCCTGGCACTGAAGTGGCGAACTTCAGGGTTTCAGCTGAAGGACCAGTGATGCCCCTGTTAAAGCAACACTCTGCAGCATTTTGCTGCTTCAGATTCATGTTGATGCTCCGCTGACTGTAATATGGACAATAGCCTCACGGCGGTTACTGGTTACTCCAGGCCAGAACGCTGCTACTGCACTATGGACCTCTGGTGAAGCAGGCAGGCACCTCCAGTCCAGAAAAACGTGCCATTTAGTGGTGGCTCAAAGCGCAAATTATGCTTCCCAGCTGTAGGGGGAGCCCGAGAGCAAGAAATGCCAGTTCTCCATAGTGCTGCTTTAAGTGGTGGCAGTCCAGGGGGTTCGGACGTTGAACAGCATCTCAGACCTATTGAAGTGGAACTGGATAAGCCTTATATATGTAATCCTGATACTGGTACAAGGCACAAGACAGGACCAGGTGTAAATTAAAAAAAAAAGTGGTGACAAAGTGGAGGTGGTCAGGGTTGCACATGATCATGTGACAATTGTAGAGGGGTTGTAAAGGAAGCCCAGAGTGTCCCAAAGACATCGAAGGCCCCAGCCAGGTCGCTTTCTTTGGTTTTCCGTACCCTTCAGAAGGGAGGGTAAAGGGAAGACTGCTGGCTAGTGTGTATCCCGTGCAGGTCTTGTGGTCTAGCCGTTGTCCAGCATTGTTTTGCTGGCCTGTCTTTCTCTGCATTCCAGTCTCCAACACTGTCTCTCTTCCTACGCCTCACTCCCTTTGTTGCTCCGTCAGCAGTTCTGAAATCGCTGATGGAATAGGCCAAACTCACACTCGCGCTCTCGCTCGTTCACGCTCACTCTCTGACAAAGTCCGGCACGCATGGAACAGTAACCTTTACAACCTGCAATGAAAGGAAGGCATGCCTGAGTGTGTTTGTGTGTATGTACTTTAAATCAGACGCCACTTAATGTAATGTAAAATGACCGGCATGTTATCAGCATGAGGGTCTTCAAGGGTCTTCAAGGCTTAAAGGGTCTTCAGGAATGTTAACATTGAAACCGCCTGCCTGATATTGTGTAGCTCCTCCTCGTGTTGCCAAAACACCTCTGACCCCTTGGGTCATGGACTCCATGAGACTTCAGAAGGTGTCCTGCGGTATGCGACACCAAGACTCCAGCAGCAGATCCTTTTAGAAGTCCTGTGAGCATCAGGCATTAGGTGCCCCATGACTGCCCTGTTGCCAGTTCACTGGTTGTCCGTTCTTGGAGCACTTTTGGTTTGTATTGACCACTGCATACAAGGAACATCTCACAAGACCTGCCTATGTTGGAGCTTTTCCAGCCTCTTTAAAGCCATTAGTATTAAATAGGCTCTTTTGATCCATATATATATATATATATATATATATATATATATATATATATACACACACACACTATATGCAAATTACCTCTGTTCTCCGGTTGGCTGCCCTGTGTTGCACCTCATTCAGAAATGTCTGTTTCCTTCAGCAGTTGAACTGATTCCTAGAGAGCATCACTAGAAATATAGACCAAATTCAAACAGCCTGACCTAGTCAAAGCCGGGACTCCACTCCTGACCAGAATAAGGGTGCGTTTTTACTCGTGTTTGATTGTCCAGCTGGTCAACCAGCATGACCAAGCCAATCTACCAGCACAAACTTCGTGACCACGCTGGTTGACCAGCCTGAACACACCTGCTCGGCCAAACTGTGGTCAGGCTGGTGGACTAGTGTGGTCGGTCAGTCAGTCATGCTTTAAGCTGCCACTGTTAAGTAAGGCCTTAACCCTCTATGCTCCAGTAGCATGTAGCATTTGTAGCATTTCGAGTGTGGTGGCGGGGAGTGGCGGTGGCGGGGAGTGGCGGTGGCGGGGAGTGGCGGTGGCGGGGAGTGGCGGTGGCGGGGAGTGGCTGTACTGCCCATTCAGAAGTAGGTTTATTATTGTTGTGACTCCAAGTGAATTCATCGTATCGTGTCCTAAATGATCCCACTGGTTAAGAGGTCAGAAATTGACCCCCCTATTAGAGCCCTCTGTCCTGTGAAAACTTAACGTCAAGGAACACGTCGTGCACTGTCGTGCGACATCCCACACATCAAACCACTGTTATCCTTCAATTACGTCACACTACGCGGCCTGTTAGCCATTCTTGTAACTTCTATTCGGGCCCAACGCTGGACTTTATTGGTGGCTCAAAGTCCAAATTCCACTTCCCGACTGTAGGGGGAGCCCAGGAGTAAGAATGACCAATTCTTACTTAACACTGCTTTCAGCTGCCGCTGCGGTGGCATGGCTGACCCTGGTTCTCTAAGCCGGGGTCCTGGGAGGGATTGTACTGTGCTGTAGAGTTGGCAATAAGAGCGTGTTCTATTCCATTACTTTAGAACCACTGCGTTAATTAAGCCGTTTCCGGTTCCCATCCAGAAGTAGGTTTGTTATTGTGGTGACGGTATCGGGCCCTTTAATCTGATGGCTCCTCCCATTTCACTACATATGACCCTGTGATGCCCCGAATCATGTCCTGAATAATCCCACTGGTTAAGGGGTCAGAAATATACACCCCTAATAGATAGCTTTAGTTTGACTCAGCGGTGACTGACCACTACTTTACCCTGCCTTCATTCGGTTACACATTATGACCACTTTATTGGTCTCTCTCCCCCCCCCCCCCCCCCCCTTTCTGTGAGGTGCAGTAATTGTGTGTGCTGGCAGGGCTGCTGAGGGCTTTATTGGATTGGAGTAGGATTTCAGGGACTGTGTTTAACATGCACCCAGCCTCTGCAGCACACACACACACACACACACACACACACATACACACCGTTTAAGCAGCCTTCCATTAAAAACCCCAAAGGTTGGTGTTCAGAGGGGGTGGTGGGAGAGCCAGCGGAGAGGAGGGGTGTGTATAGTGTGCATTTAGTAGCGTTTTAGGAGGTGGAGGCTCCAGTGCTGTCTCTCCATGCCCCCTCTTTCCTCTTCTCCACCTCCTCCTCTGTTCTTCCGCTCTCCACCTCCTCCTCCTATTCCTCCTCCTCCTCTCTTTGTCGCTCTTTTCAACCTCATTAATATCTTATTACATTAGTGTTTGCCAGTGGCCACTGCGTTAGCCTCCACCATCACACTTCCTGGCCCACACACACTCTCACAAATGCACGCAGGGACGCTGTGCTGAATTGAGGGTTATTTTTAAACCTCTGTATCCCACAGACAGGAACCAGTGGCGAGAGAGAGGCAGAGGGAGGTGGAGGAGGGGTGTGTGGATTGCCTTTTAGAGCGAACCACAATATTACTGAACTAACTGGATCTGTGGATGAGATTAGACCCAGCATCTACAGCAGCATCCGCACGGCTCTCCTCTCTCCACACTGAAGAACACACCACACACTACATGTCCAAATGTTTGTGGACACCCCTTCTAATGAATGCATTCAGCCACCCATTGCTGACACAGAAGTGTAAATACACTCACAGCTTGTCTAGTCCTTGTAGAAAAGTGCTGCCAATAGAATAGGACTCTCTGGAGCAGAAAACCTGAACCTGCGGGCACCATGACTAATGCCAGGTGTGGGCTAGAGGGGTGTAAAGCCCCCCAGCATTGAGCTGTGGAGCAGTGGAACTGCAGTGTTCTCTGGAAGGATGGTGATGATGCTCCATCCAGTACTTTTGGGATGAGTTTGGGAGGGGGAAATGAGATGAGGTGGTGATCATTTAACATCTTGTCGCTGAATACTATCAAATCCTCATAGCGATGTTCCTCCATAATCTAGTAGATAGCCTTATTCCCTGGACAGTAGAGACAGTTACGCCAACCAAGGCAGGATACGTTTAATGCCCTTTGTTTCAGAAGTAAAATGAATGAATGAACAAACAGGTGTCCCAATACTTTTGTCAATATGGTGTGCTGTATATATGACCCCACATCTTGACATTGTATATTAACAAACTATATGTATATACTATACTTTGTGTGTGTAGTTGCTTATGGGTCTACACACGTGTGTGTGTGTGTGTGTGTGTGTGTGTGTGTGTGTTAGTATATACGCCTGTTTAGGCTGTTTCTCTCACCTGTTTAATTAAATAGTCGTTTGCCTTAATAAGCTCATTTCACAGTCTGATGAGCTGGACCTAACCCCCCCCCCCCCATTACACACACACACACCCATACACACACTACAAATACTACAAAAAATGTTCATTGGTTTATTTGCGGAAACAACAAACTCACATTTAATTTATTAACACCTTCCTTGTATGTCCGCTCACCGTCCGTCTTTTGAGCTTCACCTACAGTACCTCGCAGCTCCACCACAGAAGTTACAGACAGTACCTGTGCACAGCTTCTCAGACTCCGCAGAGGCCATCCATAATTGGTAGGTTTCTGACCACAGGACCACTGGTGTCCAGATAATATTCAGGTCATGGAGGACGTTAACAATAGGGTTAGAATTAGGGTAGTCTTGCAGCATTTATTAGTAGACACAAATGTGCTGTGTGGACAAAAGTATTTGGACACCTGCTCATTTATTGAGATTGTCCTGCTTTTGTTGGAGTAACGGTCTCTACTGTCCAGGGAAGAAGGACTTCTACTAGATTTTGGAGGAGCATTGCTGTGAGGATTTGATGGCATTCAATGACGAGCGTTGGTGAGGTCAGGATGTTGGATGATCACCACCCCACCTTATCATTCCCATCTCCCCAACTCATCCCCAAAAGGATTGGATGGAGCACCATCCATCATTCCAGAGAACACAGCACTTCCACTGCTCCACAGCTCCTCAATGCTGGGGGCTTTATACCCCTCTAGCCCACACCTGGCATTAGTCATGGTGCCCACAGGTCCAGAGATGTATGTATATGTGTGTGTATGTAGATAATATAAATGAATTACTTGAGGATTTTACACTAATGTGATTCTGGAGAGGTCTTGCGCAGCTCCACCAAAGCTCCATAGTGCAGTAGCGGCATTCCGGCCCGGAGTGGGAATGACAGTGACGCCGTTCTCCCTGTTTAATTAAAACCAGATCATTTAACAGGAAAAGAAATCTGGGAGCTGTAACGGAAACGAGTCTCTTTGCTCCATCCTTGTGCCTCTTTCTGGTCGGACGATGACGGCACTTTGTGCGAACCTTTCCTTCCACTAATTACTGTGTGTGTGTGTCCTGCAGTGTGTGTGTGTGTGTGTGTGTGTGTGTATCCACGATTTCACACCCCCTTCTCACACAGAGTCACCGGGTTCACATTTTGAAACAGGAATCTTCTGGTCTTTTGTGTCTGTATGGATTCTTCTCTCTTTTTTCCCCGGTGCCGGAGCGCTACAGCGGGGAGACGGCGGTGAGCCTGCTGTCTCACACTGCGAGGGACACACACACACACACACACACAAAAGAGATGGAGAAGAAGAGCGGCGGGAGGAAGGATGGGTAGTCGGAGAAAGAGATGGAGCAGAGGAGGCAGACGGAAAAAGAGAGAGAGAGAGAGAGAGACAGACAGACCAAACGGGCGGGCGAGCGAGAGAGGAAGGAAGGGAGGGAGGGAAGGGAGGTTATTGGTAGAAGTGTCCACTGCACTGAGCCCAGGAGGAGGGGGGGGAGGGGCCTGAGGATCAGGAGGTTGCTATAACAACAGCACCTTGGTGGTTCTCTCTCGCACGCTCTCTCTCTCTTTCTCTTTCTCTCTCGCGCTCTCTCTCTCTCTCTCTCTCTACTCCTCCAGGCGCATGAAAGCCTTACATCTGTCTCAAGCACTCTTCTGTCTTTCCCTCCCTCCTTTTTATTTCTCTCGTGCGCACGCTTGCTCTCGCGCTCTCTCCCTCCCTCTCGCGCTCTCCCTCCCTTCCTCCCTCCCTCCCTGTGTGTTCTTCCACACCGGAGCAGTGCAGAGAGCAGGAGTGTTTGTGTGAGCTACTGAAGGCTTTAATAGGCGGTGAAACAGAAAAACAAACACACACACACACACACACACACACACACACACACTGTCTTTCTCATTTACCATTTCTCTCCCCCTCTCTCCCCCTCTCTCCCTCTCTCTCTCTCTCTCTCTCTCTCTCTCTCTCTCTCTCCCTCTCCCTCTGGGTTATTTACTCTGTAGTAATCCACTACACTGTTCTCTTCACACTGCTGCTGCAGGCAAGCTGTCCTGTGCTGGTGGCTGCCTGTCCAGACTCTGTGTGTGTGTGTGTGTGTGTGTGTGTGTGTGTGTGTGTGTGTGTGTGTGTGTGTGTGTTTAGTGGTCCATACAGATGCCTGTGTGAGAGAGGCTGGCAGCACACACTCATAATTAATCAGGGTTTAGTGTTGAGTGGTGTGAGCGAGGGTGGAGGTATTGGCACTGCTGGTGTCGGGCTCTGAGGAGATGAAACGGTGCTTCAGGTAGATCAGACTAGCTTCTCACATCAGTACCACCCCACTGTTCACTTACTGCTCTCGCGCACGCTCTCGCGCTCGCTCCCTTTCTCTGCTTAATTTCTTTCTTTCATTTCGTTTCTCTCGTTTCTCTCCCTTTCTGTCTCTCTCTCGCCCTCTCTCTCGCCCTCTCTCTCGCCCTCTCTCTATCAACCTAGCGCTCGCACTCTCGCTCTCTCTACCCATCTACCTTTCACACTCTCTCCCTACCTACCTAATTACCTACCTACCTCTCACTCTCTCGCTCGCTTGCTCTCTCTCTTGCTCTCTCTCTCGCTCTCTCTGTGTCTGTCTGTCTTTCTTTCTGTCTCTCTCTATCTCTCTCTCTCTCTCTCTGTCTGTCTGTCTGTCTGTCTGTGTCTCTCTCTCTCTGTCTGTCTGTCTGTCTGTCTGTCTGTCTTTTTTTTTTCTCAAACTCTTAACTCTCTCACTCTTCTCCTCTTTCTTTGTCTGTCCCTCTCTCTCTCTCTGTCTCTTCTGTCTCTCTTTCACTGCTATATTAGCAGGACTGTTTCAGCAGTGTTTAGAAATAATATTCATCCACTAATAAAGACTAACACTATCAAGTAATATTAATAGTAATAATAAAAATAATAATAATAATAATAGTAATGATAATAATAGTGAACAATCTTTATGTACATGCTCATTTACAGTAGTTTTAGGGGTGGGTGGGGTTAAGTATGGGGTGGTGTTACCTGCTGTCCTCCAGGCGGTGGCATGCTGCCACATATTTGGTGATGAGAAACTCGCTCGTTGAGGAAAGTTCGTAAAGTTCAGACTGGGGTAGAATTTCCAGATTTGGGGGATATTCAGTTGAATTTTAGGCAGCGGAGGAGGAAGTGCAGCGCTGTCTCGACCTCACCGCTCTCACACTGACCACACACTCGCTCCTCTCTGAGCAGCCAGGGCTGTTTTTACCTGCCCGTCTCTACGGCCAGAACCCCCCTCGCTCTCACCTTTCCCTCCTTTCCTCTTATTCTCCTCCACCTCTCTTACATTTCCTCATGATCCCTCTCGTGCTCTCTCTCCCTCTCTCTCTCTCTCTCTCTCTCTCTCTCTCTCTCTCTCTCTCTCTCTCTCTCTCTCACACGCTTCCTCTTGTCAGTATCCCTTTGTATCTCTCCCTCGTTCTCTCTCTTCCTTTAAATGTCTCTCTCTCTTTCTCTCTTTCCCTTCTCTTTTCTCTATTTCCTCCATTGCTCGCTCTCTGTCTCTCTCGCTCGCTCTCTCTGGTGTGTGACTGACAGACAGCCTAATCGTCTTTATGGCATGATGAGCGGCACGAATATCGACAGGCGTCGTGCCGACGGTAGCCATGGCAACCCTTCCCTCCCAGAGCCGGAGCGTGGGCGACAGCGGCGACGGGAAAGGCGACTCAGTCCATCCGCACGACACGCTCTACACACACACACACCACGCGCATGCTCTCACTCACACACACACACACACACATACATACATACGTACACACACACACCTGTAAATGAGAAAAGGTTCAAGAGAGAGGTAGATCAACCATGCGAGAGAGAGAGAGATAAAGAAAAAGGGACGAGGAGGAGGAGGAGGAGGAGGGAGGAGGAGGAGGGGGGGGTGCATGTCTTGGCTTTATCTTGTTGATCTCTCTTCCTCTTTTTCAGTAAACACAAATCTTCTTTGTTTCCCACCATGATCTCACTCTTCATGTGCTTTCAGTGGCATGGAAAGAGAGAGAGAGAGAGCGAGAGAGAGGGAGAGGGAGAGGAGAGAGAGAGAGAGAGCGAGAGGGAGAGAGGGAGAGGGAGGAGGGAACAGACATGTTGCCTTGGAGGAAAAGCTGGAGAGAAGATCCATGAATCTCGTTATTTCAGAATCTCATTTGGCATGTTTCAGTGGAGTGGCGCGTGTGGGGTTTCTCTTGAACACACCACTCACACACACACTCACACACACCGCAGGTCTGCAGGGATGAAAGAGGGTGGGGTGGCATATTGAAGTTGAATATAGCGAAATTTGTCACTGGATGTTCTTATGGTTTGGGTCGCCGTTCTGTAATTAACCCCCCCCCCCCTCCCCCCTCCACACACACAAAACACACACACACACACAAGCAGACATGCGTATGCACTAAGGACACACCCAGGGGCTGAACTGGCTACCGCACATTTCTGCCTCCCGCTCACACACACACACACACACACACACACACACACTCTTCCCCCCCCTTCCCTTCTCCCCCTGTAATTAACGCGGCGTTAAATGTGTTCACTGTGAGAGTCATTAGCACAAACGGAACGAGGGATGAGAAGAGGTGAAGAGGGACGAGGGGACGCTCTTCACCTCCTTTAATGCTCTTTCAGCTCCTGTGTTTTTTTTTTTTTTTTTTTTTTACAGATGCCTCCCCGAGAAGGCATCTGTCATTTCTTACACATCAGTATTTGCTGCTGGTTGCTTCTCCGCTTCCCCGCA
>NC_132881.1:42338843-42356343 GCF_030463535.1 Salminus brasiliensis
TACCATTACAACCGCTGAACTGCTGTGAATCAGGAGAGATGCTGGTTAGCGTTAGCTTAGCTAGGCAGGATAAACAGTCTGCTCACCACGGGACAGACGCCTGTCTGACTGAATCCGCACTCATAAACGTTTAGACGAGAGTGTCTCGCGCGTCTGGTGACTAATGATTGAGCTGCTCGAGAATTGGATCTGTAGAGACTCACTAAGCTAGCCTTTGCTTAACTAGCTCAGCTCCAGCTCCAGAGAGTATCCGGCAGCTCAGCGCAGCTACTGCTGACTAACTGCTGAGCTACAGACACAAGCGCTGACCATAAAAACTCCAGAGGTCCAGCGACTGGTTCTGGGAGGAGCAGAAAGGCAAAGGGAGAGGCCGGTTCAGCCGGTGCACAGGCCTGTGTTTCAGCTAACCGAGGCTCAAATCACACAGATTTAGAGGGTAAAGCCTCATATCTGAGAGCACCGAGTCGAGCGAATGGCCTTAGGGGTGTTTTCCACTGTTTTCAGGTTGATGTATTTGACTGGCTCATCCAGGATTGCTTGCTCTCCCTTGTAATTAAACTCTGCTTCGCTAAACTGCCAACTGCTGTCCTGACCATTGAAGAACAGGGAAAATTGTGGTACAATGTCATGGTGAACGGACCAATAGAAATGCTCCAAAATGACCTGGAATGATTTATTAATTTTTTTATTTTATTCTTGCATTGACTTTGAGTGAAAATTAAGAGTATTTTCCAGGAGTCTTCTCCTGGAAAGTTGCCGTTTTTATAGTTCTGTAGTGCGGTAGCAGCGGTCCAGCTCAGGGCGGCCATGACCGAGACTGCATCCTCCCTATTACAGTCGGTGGAGCATCACCGTGCTTCAACAATGCAAAATCGCTACATGATGATGTTGCTTTAGCTGCTAAGCATGAACTGACCCAACTGAACACCAAAGGTCCTTCATATCCTAACCAGGGACCGAATCTAAAAGGGTATAAAAAAAACACCCCCAGCTCGCTTCCAGTTCATTTTAGCAGCAGAAAGTGAGCGCCTTTGTCGTCTCTGTGTGTGTGTGTGTGTATGTGTGTGTGATGATAGAAACCTCCATGCAGTGATAATGGGACGCTCTACTCCTCTTCTTACACCAGATATTTACTTAACATCATCCTTTGTGCCATTGTGTGTAAGAATGAGTTGTGCATACCAAGCCCGTCTTCCCATCCTCTGTTCATTTGTCATGCAGCTCACACCTATCCGGGGATCCAGACACTACTGAAATGTGAAGAAGGCAGTGGCTGGATTTTCACCTCTCTTTCCTCTCTCCGCCTCCTTTTCTCACTCCAAACCCATCTGGACCGTGTCCGGCATCTCGCCGCTTCCCCGATGGACAACTCACTTGCCACAGAGGAGCCGCTATTCCATCTCTTTCTTTTCTCTCTCTCCGCTCACCTCTCACTCCTGCGCCGTGTTATCGCTCCCCTTTGGAGGGCTATCTTCTTCCCGCTCGCCCCCTTATCAGCCTGCTCCAGCCCGCCGCGCACACGGGCCAACAAAGCGCTCCATCAGTCCCCGGGCCTGAGGGGTCAAGAAGGGGCAGAACATCCAGGGAAGTCCTGTGGGTGGTGGTGGTGGTGGGTGTGGGGGTGTGGGGGGGTGGAGTTTATTTTATCACAGGTCCGAAGAGGCAACTGTACCAGTTATGGCTTTCTAGTAAAGCCTAAAGAGCTGAGCTGAGGATGTGTCGTTAAAGGCTCTGTTCTACATGTTCTTTGCCTTTCGTTGGGGTGCGTCAGCGGTGAAGGCTGCATTTTAGCTTGGAGGGTGCGCTGCTTATCCCACCCAAACCCAAACAAGTGGGAGTTCAAATAAACTTCTAACCAGAGACTGAGACTCGAGTCAGCGACTCCAACTTGTTTACACAGGAGTGCACATTTAGCTGCTACAGGGGTCAGTAATCAGCGTAGGGCGGTGGTGTGTGTGTGTGTGTGTGTGTGTGATGAGACTTGCTAGACTTGCTAAATTTACATTGTAGCCCATTCTAATTAGCATGCAACACACGAGTGATGACATCACCAGCTAATCCACCATTGCATCACTCGCCAGCTTATTTGGTCGTCGATTGCAGTGCTAATGCTAAAGCTACAGTCTGCACCCAACACAATAATAAACTTCCAATCAAAGACTTGTATCAACGTCTCATTGACACTGTATGGACAAAAGTATTGGGACTCCTGCTCATTCATTGATCACTGGGGCTGATAAACATGAACCTATTGGTGCCGTGCCTGATGACCGCACTGAGCTGTGGGGCAGTAGAACTGTGATGGTGGTTCATCCAATACTTGGGAAGTTGGGTGGGGGTGGTGGATCATCCAACATCCTGACCTAAGTAACGCTCATGTCGCTGAATGCAATCAGATCCACACAGCAATTGGAGCTCTGAGTGCTCCGGTGGAATAAGGCACTGCCAGCATGGTTCGAGGATTGCTTGATTGAACCCTGGGTTGTGCTGTTTGCCATCAGCAGCCGGAGTCTGAAAGAGGCACAATTGGTCTTGCTCTCTCAGGGGTGGGTTGATCGCACTTTCCTCCCCTAATCACCCCTAGTGTAATGGTGGTCCGCACAGGTGTCCGTTAGCTCACAGCAATGCTCCTCCAAAATCTTGCAGAAAGCCTTCTTCCCTGGACAGTAGAGACAGTAACTGTTTTTGTAATACCCTTGAATTCAGAAGAAACAGTTAATGAGCAGGTGTCCCAATACTTTTTGTCCATACTACAGACTGGTAACCAGTCCCACTTCCTCCGTCCCATTAAGTAACCTGTACTGATGGCTGAAAGGGCTGGATGTGGAGAGAGGCTGCAAACACAAAGAGATGTCTAGAAGGAGCTTGCTAGCTGTGTGTGTGTGTGTGTGTGTGTGTGTGTGTGTGTGTGTGTGTGTGTGTCTAATCTGGCAGTAAGTGTGAGGTCACTGCAGAGCGTCTAAGCTTGAAATCATGTCTCCACTGTCCTCACACCCCGTCTGCACACAGCAGTGAGTGAGTGAGTGTGTGTGTGTGAGGAGCAGGGTTAGGGGACTTAGAGGGTGGCTAGCTTTGTGTATCCACACCTCTGCGTCCTTCTCTCACGGTCAGGGACACCAGCACTGACACACAGGACATGAGTGGCTTAATGGGTTTTAATAGCTCTGAAATTGATTTAATAATAATAGTAATAATCAGAACACCGCTGTTTGTTCTGTGCTGGACAAATGACATTATACGTGAGTGTGAGGCCACAGCAGTACCCGGACTCCGGCAGAACCACAACAGCAAGTCTGTTTGAGATTACTGAACAGCTTGATGCTGTTTGAGGCGAGCGTGTGGTGATTCAGCTGCATTAGCCTCGTTAAACCGAAGACATGTCTTACATTAACCGTTTACTGGTAACTCCGCCTGACCGGAATCGTCCTGTAGCTTTGCAGAGTGCCTGCTAGTGTCAGGGTCTACACCCATCAGCCATACGTGACGTGAACCAAGTTGTGAGGCTGGACGACAGAACATCAGACAGGTCATCAGGTCTTTTTTTTTATGCAGTGGCCAGTACCTACCGAAAGTGGTCCAAGAAAGGACAGACAGCCAGTGAACCGATGACCGGACCATAGGCACCTTGCAGGACTTGAAGGATCTGCCGCTAGGACGCCTTCAGAGGTGGCGGGGGACACAAGGGGGACATCCTCAATATTAGGCAGGTGGTGATAATGTTATGGCTGTGGCTACTTCACCAGTCAACAGTGATGGGTTATTGCTAAACCCCTATTTTGGGAAGCATAGCCAGCATCAGTAAGTCTACACCATGTTCCCCTCAGTTCCTCAGATCTGCCCAGACATGCCCAGGGCCCCGGGGTCCACCAGCAGCGAGTGTGAGAAACCTCTTTTCAGCTCTTATTGATGCTGTTCTAATTTTGAAACAAATCCAGTCTTCACTCTGGTTTCTGGCCCATTTTTGTGGATTCGGGGGTCATATAGTGTCAGAACCCACAGCATATCTACGGATCCCTACACAGTATAAGGAAGGTGCTTTTATTGTTATGGCTGATCAGTGTTTATTCAGTTATTAGCCTTGTATTTTCAGGACCTTTCAGGCCTAAATTCAGACATGGCTGATGGTGGCTCAGCGGTTAGAGCGCCGGGATATCGATAACAGGGTTGTGGGTTTGATTGCCGGGCTTGGCAAGCTGCCACTGTTGGGCCCTTGAGCAAGGCCCTTTACCCTCTCTGCTCCCCGGGCGCTGGAATTGGCTGCCCACTGCTCTGGGTGTGTGTGTGTGTGTGTGTGTGTGTGTGTGTGTGTGTGTGTGTGTGTGTGTTCACTACCAGATGGGTTAAATGCGGAGGACACATTTCAGGACACATTACACTGTACAGTGACAAATACGTGCACCTTTACCTTTACCTTTACCTTTACATGGTTCGTTTAGGGTCACTAAAGCCCTGCTTACACCTGGTCACTTCATGGATCTTGAGGATCAGGGTCATATCTGGATCATAAACCAGGAGCCTCATAAACCAGATACGGATCCGATCACTCAAACCACTTCAGGATGGGGTCTGAGACGCATTTGAGCCACATCCAAGACCTATTCCTCTACCAAAACCCCTCCCAGTACAACCCAAACTCAAACACCAGTAATAAATCCACTCCACCAGCAAAATCACACACAGACTAACTGGAGACGCATGTGGCTAAAATTCAATTCAGTTTTATTTATTTTCTTCCTTTTACAATAAATGTTGCCCCAAAGCAGCTTTACAGAGATCCGGGTTCGAGCCTCTTTTGAGCAAGCTGGTGGCAACAGTGGCAAGGAAAAGCTCCCTCGGGTGAGAGGAAGAAAGCTTGACTCAAAAGGGGACCCCGTCCACCTCAAAAACACCTCATCAAAACAGGAATAAAAACAACAATAAAACTAAACTGAATTAAGTAAAAAAGGTAAGTATACAAGATGATAAAGTCCTGCCGGTGAACAGTCAGGAGCAGAGTCCTGCAAATCCCACCAGGATACAGTCCAGATTCTCCTCACGTGAAGTGACCAGGTGTGAACGGGGTCCAAGACTGACTGGTTCTGTACTGAGTTCTGGTGTATTAGCAGCACAGTGATGTGTTTATATATTTGAAAGCAGACATAGTCTGAGTGTGTGTGTGTGTGTGTGTGTGCGCGCGCGCTTGTGTGCATTAGAAAGAGCTTGGAGTCAAGGTCACTGTGGTCCTCCTTACAGCGTACGCACAGTCTGGAGTGTTGGAGAGAGCCGTCTCAAAGGGCTTGTTGAATGCTTTAAGTGTCGCAGCACTTTGGAGTTAAACTCCTGGATATAGTATATCGGGCAGCGGATCAGCGGATCATATGATCAGATGCACTTTTGGGATAGATGATAACAGGATGGTGAGTGAGGAAGATGGCAGAAATAGCTGGATTTCAGTTTTCTCTCAGAAAGAGAGGAGTTTTTACACCTCTGAAGCTGCACTGTTCTCAAAAGCCGCTGGTTTGTACACACCTGGCATTAGGCAGCATGGTGCCAATAGGTTCATATTTATCTGCTCCAGAAAATCCCATTCCAGTTCTATGGTCATACTCAAGTGTGTGCATTTGCACATCTGTGTCAGCAATGGGTGCAGCTTAAAGTAGCTGGATGCATCTATTTAAATGAGTGTCCACAAACATCTGGGCATATAGTGTACAGGTGTAGGTTTACCTGTTGTTTTGAAGGGTTCATTGTGGAGAGGAAGTTTCTCTACAACATCTGAAAAATCCAAAAGTTGCACTGTGTTGTTTCCATCATCTTACCAATATCTTTTAGGGGTTAAAAAAAATATTGGGGATTGAATATCTGTTGGTTGAATGTCTGTGTGGGATTGAATGTCTGTGTGGGATTGAAAATCTGTGTGGGATTGAATATCTGTTGGGGTTGGAATATCTGTGTGGGATTGAATATCTGTTTGATTTTAAATCTATTGGGGGTTGAATATCTGTTGGGGATTGAACATCTGTGTGGGATTGAATATCTGTTGGGGTTGGAATATCGGTTGGGGGTTGAAAATCTATTGGGGATTGAATATCTGTTGGGGATTGAACATCTGTGTGGGATTGAATATCTGTTGGGGTTGGAATATCTGTTGGGGGTTGAAAATCTGTTGGGGATTGAACATCTGTGTGGGATTGAATATCTGTTGGGGTTCTGTTTGAGGTGCAATCTTCTAATTGAAATGCTGGGTTTTGGTGCCTTGTTTCATCACAGAGTCTCGGTGTATCACAGAGATTCTGGTGTGTGTGTGTGTGTGTGTGTGTGTGTGTGTGTGTGTGTGTGTGTGTGTGTGGCATTTTTGTGAAAAGGCAGTAAAAATGCTGTGTAAACGTTATTATAGAAGGTTTTGAGGTGGTGCGATTATTGCGTAGACTGTTTCTCAAAATGGTTTATTTGCGTTTGACCCCGTCCTGACGCGAGCTCTAGATCATATTTGCTGACGCGCTCAAAGTCAGATTTATTGTCGGAAGGTGATGTCGATTCCCTAGTTTAGCTCCATCTCAAGGGATGCCTGTGTTTATCTTAGCTAGCCATACATCACCTGTCAACATCCGTCATCGCCAATACTTCTCGGCTCTCCGTTTAAACCCGGGGCCGTTTTTAAACCCTCGCCTCCATCCCTGCGCATCCAGACACCCTTCCACCCCCCGTCCCATGAAAATCACTCAATAGGGATTCGCCGCTTACTGCCAAAGTGGCGTCGCCTCGGAAATGAGGCAGCGGTCAATATTCTAAAAGTGGACGTGCTGAGGGCGCGTTTAGGTTTGTTCCGGCCCGTGGAGCCCCGGAGGAGCCGAAAAGACAAAAATCCGCCGCTCCCGCAAGGACCCTCCCACTGAAGAGGGGGCTATTTATCATCGGCCCGCAAACGGCTTTTGTTTTACCGGGCAGCGGTGGCCGTGTCATTGAGGGCCTGGCCGGGTTTGGCTCGGGCTCCATTCGTTTCTCCTGTAAACGGCTTCACCTCCGCAGCCTCATTAGCAGCCCCTCAGCCCCCATCAGCTCTTTTATAGTCTGCACTCAGTGGAGACAGAGGGTCGTGATGGGCTTATTTATTTGTTTTCGTCCGCTTTCACCTTGACAAGGAGAGAGGTGTGTGTGTGTGTGAGAGAGAGAGAGTGGCTCTAGGTGTAGGTCTTATTTGTCTGGGTGTATGTGTGTGTAATATGTACTCTGCGATGTGAGGCCTTGTGTTGACGGCAATCTCGCCGCTATTGCTCGTAAATCAGGCTGGTTAGAAGGGAAGGTGACTGTATTGGTTTTCATTGGCACCATTACAGTTGAGGCTGGACATTAAAGTGTCATTGAGCTCCAAGCCCAACGGCAGGAGGAGGAGGAGGTCCACCCTCTATGGCCAAAAGACGGTTTACCACATTCCTTTGAGATAAAGGTAGTTCCATAGGGTTCCACACTGAGATGCCAGTATGCCGGTAAGACACAGACATTGCCTTGAAGGTGCCAAAGAGTTCATTTACCAAATATTTAAACTGTTGATTCATACAGAAATAATAAGTATGTGACGTTGGTTATGGTAAAAAATGCTCAGACGCGATGATACAAGACCGTTTACCACCCTGTTATTTATTAATTTTTTTAAAAAAGCTCTGCTTTTACTGGCTTGTGGCACTGCGGCAGCTCACAGGAGCCATGTGTTATAGCCCAGCTTGAACACTGTAGTTATTCCTGAGGCTTACAGGATAGCTTGCCTTGCCCCCAGTCTGTTTTCGAGGGAGGGGATGATTGAGAGATGAGAGAAAAGGTAAAAGCCAGCTGCCAAGCATTAGCTTGTCCCCTTCTGTGGACACCGGCACAGGGAAAAGCGGCTGTCATGAGCCCTGGTTCACGGAGCTGCCAGTATTCCCAGGACTAGCAGTCGAGTCTGGAGGTGATGAACTGCTCTCCAGTATCAACAACAGCACATAATCCGTAATAAGTCACTGTCCCGTTTTACTGCGTCGCCAGCTTTGACTAAGGCTTTCACTAGTGGGCGGGGTTTAAGTTAGTATACAGAGTCAAGACTGTTGGGGAATGTGGGGATTTGCAGTTGACCAGCTTCACAGCTCTGGCTTTTGGTTATTCTGGATTCTTTCCAGTATAGAGCAGAGATCTACGAGAGTAAGGAACAAGAACTACTTCACTACTTTACTTAAGTACTAAAATACTGCATCTGTATCTACTGTAGTTTTTTCTCCTACTTCCACTTTTATACTTTTAATACAAATTTAATACGTTTACGCTGTTACATTGTTCATGTGTTGCATAGTTACTCCTTACAATTATAAAACCAGTACGAATCATTTTAAACCCACATTATCACCTCCAGAGCGCTAGATGGCGCTGTCACCGGGTTTGATGAAGCCGCCTCAACGTTGAGCAGAACAGGCGAACATGCTGCCATTCTTCCTCTCACTCTGCTGCTGCAGTGAGGACACCACCGCTAGAGCTCTGTTAGTTTATCTCCAGATGGAAGAAGAAGAACCACCAGTAAAACCTCCTCCATCTTCACCTCCTGCAAATACTCGTATGTGTCTGAATGGGCTGAGATCTTTCAGCTGTAGTTGAGTTTACAGAAAGTGAAGCTCCGGGTTTGAGCTGCTCTCCTCACTGGTTGTACAGATGAAGCTCTTGTATGTGGCGGGTTGAGTCAGGTCTGCTCAGCTCTCTCTCTCTCTTCTGGGCGAGTTTGTTTAGAGAGTTAACTGAAGACTCGTGTTCATGAACTCTGTCTTCTACAGTCCTGTCCTTCTACTACAGCCAGAGGAACTGAGACAGACCTCAAGTCTGAACTTCTGAACTAATAAAAACAATATAATAATAAATAAATAATAAATACTCAGACTTTTGACTGCTTTTTTGTAATAACTACAGAACACAGTACTGTACTTTTACTTTCAGTACTTAAGAAGTACATTGTAGAATAAACTACTTGCTGAATATGTTGAATATACGTTGAATATCTGTTTGTTGGGGGTTGAATATCTGTTTGTTGGGGTTGAATATCTGTTTGTTGGGGGTTGAATATCTGTTTGTTGGGGTTGAATATCTGTTTGTTGGGCGTTGAATATCTGTTTGTTGGGGTTGAATATCTGTTTGTTGGGCGTTGAATATCTGTTGGGGTTGAATATCTGTTGGGCGTTGAATATCTGTTTGTTGGGGGTTGAATATCTGTTTGTTGGGGTTGAATATCTGTTGGGTGTTGAATATCTGTTTGTTGGGGGTTGAATATCTGTTTGTTGGGGGTTGAATATCTGTTTGTTGGGGGTTGAATATCTGTTTGTTGGGGGTTGAATATCTGTTTGTTGGGCGTTGAATATCTGTTTGGCCGTTGAATATCTGTTTGTTGGGCGTTGAATATCTGTTTGTTGGGCGTTGAATATCTGTTTGTTGGGGGTTGAATATCTGTTGGGCGTTAAATATCTGTTGGGCGTTGAATATCTGTTTGTTGGGGGTTGAATATCTGTTGGAGGTTGAATATCTGTTTGTTGGGCGTTGAATATCTGTTTGTTGGGGGTTGAATATCTGTTGGAGGTTAAATATCTGTTGGGCGTTGAATATCTGTTTGTTGGGGGTTGAATATCTGTTGGAGGTTGAATATCTGTTTGTTGGGCGTTGAATATCTGTTTGTTGGGCGTTGAATATCTGTTTGGCCGTTGAATATCTGTTTGTTGGGGGTTGAATATCTGTTTGTTGGGCGTTGAATATCTGTTTGGCCGTTGAATATCTGTTTGTTGGGGGTTGAATATCTGTTTGTTGGGCGTTGAATATCTGTTTGGCCGTTGAATATCTGTTTGTTGGGGGTTGAATATCTGTTTGTTGGGGGTTGAATATCTGTTTGGCCGTTGAATATCTGTTTGGCCGTTGAATATCTGTTTGGCCGTTGAATATCTGTTTGGCCGTTGAATATCTGTTTGTTGGGGGTTGAATATCTGTTTGCCCGTTGAATATCTGTTTGTTGGGGGTTGAATATCTGTTTGTTGGGCGTTGAATATCTGTTTGGCCGTTGAATATCTGTTTGTTGGGGGTTGAATATCTGTTTGTTGGGGGTTGAATATCTGTTTGTTGGGCGTTGAATATCTGTTTGGCCGTTGAATATCTGTTTGTTGGGGGTTGAATATCTGTTTGGCCGTTGAATATCTGTTTGGCCGTTGAATATCTGTTTGGCCGTTGAATATCTGTTTGGCCGTTGAATATCTGTTTGTTGGGGGTTGAATATCTGTTTGCCCGTTGAATATCTGTTTGTTGGGGGTTGAATATCTGTTTGTTGGGCGTTGAATATCTGTTTGGCCGTTGAATATCTGTTTGTTGGGGGTTGAATATCTGTTTGTTGGGGGTTGAATATCTGTTTGTTGGGCGTTGAATATCTGTTTGGCCGTTGAATATCTGTTTGTTGGGGGTTGAATATCTGTTTGTTGGGCGTTGAATATCTGTTTGTTGGGCGTTGAATATCTGTTTGTTGGGGGTTGAATATCTGTTTGTTGGATGTTGAATGTCTGTTGGGGGTTGAATATCTGTTGGGGGTTGAATATCTGTTTGTTGGATGTTGAATGTCTGTTTGTTGGGAGTTGAATATCTGTTTGTTGGGGGTTGAATATCTGTTGGGGGTTGAATATCTGTTTGTTGGATGTTGAATGTCTGTTTGTTGGGGGTTGAATATCTGTTTGTTGGGGGTTGAATATCTATTTGTTGGGGGTTGAATATCTGTTGGGGGTTGGAATATCTGTTGGGGGTCGATTCCCTAGTTTAGCTTCATCTCGAGGGATGCCTGTGTTTAAAGACAGAGCTTAAAGACACTTCTACTGTTACTCAGGTCACTTTTTTGATAAAGCACTTGTACTTTTACCTAAGTCTGGGTCTCTAGTACTTTCTACATGTCTTTCTACAAGACACAACAGCGCTCGAGGTTTCAGGTTTCAGCTCCCTTTACTTCACTCGTTATTAACTATGCCAAAGAAAATACACTATTCCGTTGTTTCCGTTCTTCAAGCAAAGGCCTTGTTGTTGTTGTTGTTGTTGTTGTTGTTGATGTCGGCGAAATCCTGCGATCATAGATGATTTAAAGCCAAACACAAGCCCTTGACCCAGTAGCCTTGAATATGTTGACCATGCACACCTTTGTTGTTAACAGATGCTCCAGCTATTAATTAAAACCGAAGGCGATTAGCATACGGTTTGGAACGTTTTTCCACGGAAGGTCGTAAAAATGACCCAAAGATGACCTCTGAACATTTATACCACCAGACTACATTAGAAGATCAGCGTTCGGTTCAGTTCTGAGTGGGCACATCACATATTCCCAGGTGGGCCGAACCTTGAAATTCTCGCGTCCGTATTAAACAAAGTAGAACCTGTTCATCTAAGAGACGTGTGCCAAACATGACCTCAGAACAGGGGAAAACCCTAAACGCTCATTACAGGAAAATCCAAACTCGTAAAGAGATCGTAAAGAATCACGGACAGAACTGGTTTCTGGAAGTTCTGCTTTTGGGTTTAATGAACCACACTTAAGCTGGATGACTGTAATTACTGTATCTATGTAAAAGTACATGGTGTGCTTGTGTACATTAGTACATTAGCCATGTGCTCCTTTGTGCTTCCAGCCTATACGTGTTCTTGTTAGAGACGCTCTTGGAAGAGCTTTTATCCTGTTCCAAAGTCAACACACTCGGTGAACGCCTCCGAGTTGTGGTCGCTAATTCGTTTATTGATGCATTGATTTATTTATTAATGTTCAAAATACAGTCCATTTGAGGGGTGGGGGTGGCTCACACCTCCACAGCACAAGTTCAGGCCTGCATGGGTCTTCATTGAGTGTATGATCGCATTAATAAGTGTTAGGGATTTGTTGCTTATGAAGTTCCTTTGTTACTGGTCTGGACAAGTTAAAGCCTGGATGACTTCCATTAAGTGCTTCTTCACATTCTTTCTTTTCCATGAATTGCTTTCTTGGCTGTAGACTCTCAACCTGAGGTTGCTCAGATCACCTCAGACAATGAAGGCCTCCAGCCATCAAACCAACATCCTACACCTTGAGATTGTGTTATTATTTGGCCACGAATAGCAGTGATTTATCAAAATGGGAATTCTGGGCTGATAGATACGTTATATGGACAGAAGTATTGGGACAACTGATCATTCATTGTTGTTGGGGGATGTTGGGCTCCCAAGACCATTCGCTTGACTCAGATGAGCTCTCAGATGAGGCTTTACACTCTAAACCTGTGTGATTTGAGCCTCAGTTAGCTGGAACATGGTCTCTGCTGTGGTGTGTGACCTGCTAGCTAACTTCCTAGAGAGAGAAATCCTAGACAGCCAGCCACTGGTCTCACTTTACTGTCACTCCCGGCACCAGCCGCTGGACTTCGCTCTCTCAGACACAAGTTATTATGGTCAATGCTTTTGTTGGTGGCTCAGCAGTTAGTCAGCAGCTAAGGTTGCCACCCGTTCTGTAAATTGCAGAATCGTCCAGTACAGACGTGAGTGGGAGGAGGCACATCCTTGGCTGGACAGCGTCAGTGGAGATGATTATGAGGCAAATTGTAAAATGGATATAGCTTGTTTTAGTAGACTATTGGGGTTTGATTGATTGTTTAGGATATTGAGTTTTTAAAGTCGAATGAATTATAATTTAACTACAATATCAGTGTAGTTAACCCTACTGCTGGTAGGGTTGCCACCTTTCCGAAATAAAAATAAGGGATGCCCACCGTGGCTCCTCTGGGCCACAATCACCACGGGTCTGACTACAAATGTAGAAAATGTATACATATTAAAGAATAAAGGTCTGTGGTTGGTGTGGCGCTATGGATAACACCACTACCTGCCAGTGAGCTACCACACCACATGGGAGACTGGGGTTCGATTCCTGGTCTGGGTGACCATGCTGTGCTACACCAATAAGAGTGCTTGGACAAGACTCCTAACACTACATTGGTCCACCTCTGTAATACAAGTAACCTTGTAATCTCTCTGGATAAGAGCATCAGCTAAATATGCCATAAATGTAATGTAAATAATTGATTTAATATTCAGTAGATTTAGTCAATATAAATATTATATCCAGCCATTTAAAGAGCAAATCATACTAATAGAATAATAGTTAATAAATAAATACATTAGTTAAGAGAAAACCTTTATTCTTTAATATATATACATTTTCTACATTAAAATTGTTTGTAGTCCGGCCCATGGTGGTCGTGGCCCAGAGGAGCCATGGTGGGCGTCCCTTATTTTCATTTTGGAAAAGTGGCGACCCTACCAGCAGCAGCTGCGTGGGCTGTCTGATACTGTAGATAAGCAAAGGCTAGTTATCGAGTGGGCTGCAGATCCAAAAGATTGTTCTTCTGCTAACTAAGCTAATGCTAACCTGCGTCTCTCTCCCGCTTTAGAGTTAACGTGATTTGACTCCTCCATCACGAGCCAGTCTGAAGTTTCTGTGTTTTAAAATGAATGAACATAAACGAGCTCTTGAATCTTCAGAGGTGGCTCTGGCACCGACTCCTCTCCTGGCCTTTGAGCTGCTGGTGTAATGCGGCTCCAGTCTTTTGTGATTCTGAAGCCTCTGACTGCAGCTCTGAGTGTCTCCTGAATTAAGCTTTTGTGTGGTTTAAACAAAGACATGCTATTATATCCTAAACGTCTCACTCGCCATGTTTCTTCAGCCTGGTGAGTCATGCGCATGGGTTGATAGCGCAGCCATGTACCTTAGCATTGCATTTGTGTATGTACGCAGTGGCTAGAATGGGGGGGGGACTCTTAGAAGTGTCCCCATGTCTCCGTCTTTGAACTTCTGTCTTTTCTTTCTCTGATCTTTCTTCTATTTTGTCTTTTGTCTTGTTTTTTCATCTCTTTTTTTTCCACCATATTGAGATCAGCACCTTCTCTAATCTTCTAGTCCTCCTCCTTTCCCCATGTAGGCCTCGCTGTTGGCCTCGTAACTTGGATCCACCCACGTGTATTTTTTTTTATTATTTAGCCGACCGCTAACACGCTTTACAGTGCTGGCATCTCTGCAGCCTCCGTTCACCCAGGACCCCACAGGACCGACCGAAACAGAGCCGAGGGTCATTCTCTGCACTGCAGTGACACACACTGACGTGGTGGTGGGGGTGTGTTTGACAGTGTGTGTTGTGCTGCTGGTGGTACGAGTGGATCAGACGCAGCAGTGCTGCTGGAGTGTTTAAACACACTGTGTCTGTCCACTCACTGTCCACTGTCCTCTATTAGACCCCCGTACCTAGTTTCAAGGCTGGCTGGACATTCCTGGTAGGCGGACTATTCTCAGTCCAGCAAGGACGCTGAGGTGTTTAAGCACTCCAGCGGCACTGCTGTGTCTGATCCACTCGTACCAGCATGTCACTGCAGTGCTGAGAATGGCCCACCACCCAAATACTACCTGCTCTGTGGTGATCTTGTGGGGACCTGGGGGTGGGTGGGGGTGAAAGTAGGCCAACAACTGATAGAAATACACAGTGCTACTAAAAGGTAAGCAGGGCTGATATACCACAGCAAGTGCAGATATCAGGAGGTGGTGTTAATGGTGTTAGTGGCTGGTCGGTGTATCCCCCAGCACAACAGAAGTGTGTGTGTGTGTAGCTTTTTTCAGGGGCTAAGTGAAACAGACCGGTCTTTGTCCTGCAGTGCTGTGGTGTTGATGAAGAGGTTAAGGAGTTGAATTCCTCGGGGGTGAGTGGGAGTATGAGCCTCTGTCCTCCTGCTGAAGCCCCAGCCTTGCTCTGGCGCTAACTCTGGAATTTCTGGCATTTGCTCGGCCTCTCTCGTCCTGCACTAACCGGAGCGCTGGTGAGAGGGGCACATGGCTGTGAAAACGTGTGTGTGTGTGTGTGTGTGTGTGAAAGTGTTTAAAGCTAGATGTGGAATGACTAAATGTGGTGCTGGAGGTTGGTGGTGTCTGTATAACCTGAAGACGACACATGAATATTGTTTGTGGGAGTGTGTAGTGTTCTGTACTAGTGTTGTAACATGGCTTACAGATGTGTGTGTGTGTGTGTGTGTGTGTGTGTGTGCGCACAATATGGCAGATTAGAGTGATGCACTTTCCTGAACCCATGAGCTAAAGTCACTAAATCTCTTACTTCCTTTTCATTCTTCTGTATTTTCAGTTGTTTTTAACTCTCGCGCTCTCCCTCTCGCGCTCTCCCTCTCGCGCTCTCGACCTCCTCATCCTCTGCCCTCCCGTGGTGATGCCTGCTCTCTTTCATCTTTCTCTCTTCTTTTCTTTCTCTGCATGACTCTTGTGTTCCAGCCATAAAGCCTCTTCCTCCTCCTCCTCCTCCTCCTTCCCTACCTCCACCTCCCTCTCTCCATCCCTCCCTCTCTCATACGCTCTGTCTGTCTCTCTCCCTCCCTCATGGTCGATCTTTCCAGCTCTTGCTCCTATCAGCACTGTGATGATGCTACGTCAGACGCTAATCTGGCAGCAGAGACTACTGCAGTCTCTCTCTCTCTCTCTCTCTCTCTCTCTCTCTTTGGCTTGCTCTCTCTCTCTGCGCTCCCCTACAGTTTGTGCTTGAATCAGTCTTTCCTACCTTCCTTCTTCCACACTCTTAAAACGAGGAGCGTGTCGTTGACGTGGGGAAGCACAGAGCAAGAGTACTTTGAGTACTAACAGCGCCCCCTTTATCCCGCTAAATGTGAGTGCCTGAGTCCGGAGCATTGCTTGAAAGAAACATAGGAGGATATGTAGGTAGATGGGTTGGTGGATATATGGGCAGGTGAATGGGTAGGTGGCTATATAGGCAGGTGGGTTGGTGGATATGTAGGTAGGTGGGTTGGTGGATATATAGGCAGGTGAATGGGTAGGTGGCTATATAGGCAGGTGGGTTGGTGGATATGTAGGTATGTGGGCAGATATTTAGGAAGGTGAGTTGGTGGATATATGTGTAGGTTGGTAGGTGGATACATAAGTAGATAGGTTGGTGGATTTATATGTAGGTATAAAGACGTATAGGTAGCTAGATGGGTAGTTGGGCATATAGGTTGGTCTGTATATAGGTGGGTGGGTATATAGGTTGATGGGTACATTAGTATATTGGTAGGTAGGTAGGTGGGCACATGGGTAGATAGATTGGTGGATCTATATGTAGGTTGATGGGTAGGTAGAAAGCTAGGTGGTATAGGTAAATATTTAGGTAGATAGGTGGATGTATAGGTAGGTAGAAACATAGGTAAATATATAGGTAAATGGATGTATAGGTGGATGCATAGGTAGGTAGAAAGCTAGGTGGATGTATAGGTGGATAGGTGGATGCATAGGTAGGTAAAAAGCTAGGTGGATGTATAGGTAAATAGGTGGATGTATATGTAGATAGAAAGCTAGGTGGATGTATAGGTAGATAGGTGGATGTATTTGTAGGTAGAAAGTGAGGTGGATGTATAGGTAGGTAGAAAATCTAGGTGGATGTACAGGTAGAAAGCTAGGTGGATGTATTGCTAGATAGGTGGATGCATGTGTAGGTAGAAAGCTAGGTGGATGTATAGGTAGGTAGAAAGCTAGGTGGATGTATATGTATATCCACTTAGCTTTCTACCTACATATACATCCACCTATCTACCTATACATCCACCTACCTGATGTATAGGTAGGTAGAAAGCTAGGTGGATGTATAGGTAGATAGGTGGATGTATAGGTAGGTAGAAAGCTAGGTGGATGTATAGGTAGATAGGTGGATGTATATGTAGGTAGATAGGTGGATACATGGGTCTGCTTCACTCCAGACAGGGCGCGTTTTTCAGCGTATGCTTCATTCTTCCCCCTCCAGACATCCCGCTGGTCCGTAGACCCGAAACGCTCCAGTTTTGTTTCATCACTCCACAGAACAGAATCCTGAAACTGTGGAGCAGTGAAACAGAGCTGGAACTTTTGGGCCTTTTCAGAATTTAGTTCTAGTTCTTTGGACCGCTCTTTTGCCGACTGGCCTGCAGGAGAGGCCTGCTGAATCTCGGCCAATCCAAACCTACAGAGCACCACTGCTTGAGATCGACTCTGAGGTTCAGAGTTAGAAGGTAGGAAAGGTAGGAGAACATGCTGAAGGTGAAGGACTGACCTTGGTGTGGAGGTGGGCTTGGCTGTGCTCGTACCGAATCATATGGCTTTGCTCCTTGATGTAGATAAACACTGCTCAGAAGAACATGTGATCTTTCTCTCTGTGTCTAACACACACACACACACACACACACACACACACACACACACTCTCTTTTTTTTTTTTTAAACTCAGTGTGGTGTACTCGTTCCTTATGACGGGCGTGGGGCCTGAAAATGACAGCTCAGCAAAACCTCCTCTTTTCCTGCTGACCTGTGCTCCTTCCTCTCTTGCTCGCCCTCACTCACTCTCTTCTCTTTCTCTCTCTCTCTCTCTCTCTCTCTCTCTCTGCCTTTACTCTCTTCTGTTCTCTCTCTCTGTTTCTCTCTATCTCTCTCGCTTGCTCTCTCTCTCTCGCTCTC